>NC_045542.1:6490948-6568448 GCF_009769535.1 Thamnophis elegans
GCATGTAATATGGAACAGAAGAACAGCTAGGCAAAGTGAAGAGGCAGAGATGTTAAACAAGATAGGCTCACTTCACTTAGAATGAGAGGTGGGTTCCTACCAGTTCGCACCTATTCGGTAGAACAGGTTCGTCAAATCTACTGAACTGGTTAGAAGAGATTCCACCAGTGGACCCGGAAAGCAGGCCACACCTACAGAAGAGGTTCCAAAAATTTTTGAAAGCCACCACTGGCAAGGATCTTGTAACTTGACAGCTTTAAGACTTGCATGCTTCAATGCCAGAGTTTCTGAATAGCTACTTGGACCGACCTAAGTACTAATTCATAATTTCATATCCGGTCACATGGGCGGCAAGCCACTCCCATCTGGTCACATGGGCGGCAAGCCACTCCCACAAAGGAGGCCACACCCACAGAGTAGGTTCCATCAATTTTTGAAACCCACCACTGCTTAGAATCATTTCTTATCTCCATCTACAAAGGACTTGTGCAGCCAAGTATAGTTACTCACAGGTATAGACACTTCTGCTGCTGGTTACTGGACATTCACAATAACAGAACCTGAGGAGTCCTGTGGAATCACGTCAAGAACAAGCAGAGACGACGGCAGTTGTGGCCTGCCTAGAATATTTCATTCCGGATGGGATGGGATGGGATGGGATGGTACTACTTCAGGCAAGTCCAGTGAGCACTTTGCGGATTCTTCTGGACTCCCGACTGCTGCTCAATGAGCAAGTGGCAATCATGGCTAGGAGAGTCTGCTCAACTTTATATTGTACACCAATTATGCTGTTTCCTGAATAGGGAGTTCCTGGGCTCAAGTCATTCAAGCCCTGGTCATCACATGCTTGCAATGTTCTCTACATGGGGCTACCCTTTTTTATTGAAATTTTTTTGGGGAAAAAAAGGGTTTTACAAATATTTACTTCCCCACCCGAACCCAACCCCCCCAACCTTCCCCCCCCACCCCCGACTTCCCAGAACAAATACAGGGTATAAATCTTTAACAAAGATCTTCTAAAATAAACTTTTAAAAAGTTAGTATCCTCTTTCATTTGAGCTTTAACTCCTCTTTTGTTAGGCTAACTCTAAACAGATTATATCATTCCTTGCTTCTTCAGTCATAAACTATCTGGAATTTCTTAGTCCCGTATTTATTTTGAGTATAGCCAATCCATCTTCTCCACTCCAGTTTATATTTCTCATTTGAGTGGTCCTTGAGATATGCTGATATTTTAGCCATCTCTGCTAAGTTTGTGACTTTTAATGTCCATTCTTGAATAGTGGGCAAGTCTTCCTTCTTCCAGTATTACGCCACCAACAGTCTGGCTGCCGTTGTTAGGTTCAAAATCAACTTAGTCTCTATAACAGTACAATCAGTAGTTATACCTAACAGGAATAACTGAGGGGTAAACTTTATCCTTTTTTTAAAGAACATTTTGCATAATCCACCATATTTACATGGGGCTACTCTTGAAGAGTATCAGGGAGCTTGACCTGGTGCAGAACACAGCTGCACCAGCAGTGCTTAGAAATCCTAGGGCAGCCCATGTGGTTCCACCACAAAACCACGTTCGACTAAACCGCGCTCGACGAAACCGTGTTGCTGACGTCATCAACAGGGCGACAATAGCGCGGAGACAGAAGCACGCTGTAAACGCTAAACCTAAAATTAACACCTAAACCTAAACCTAACCCACCTAACCCTAAACCTAACCCTAAACCTAACCCTAAACCTAACCCTAAACCTAATCCTAACCCTAAACCTAATCCTAACCCTTAACCTAACCCTAACCCTTAACCTAACCCTAACCCTTAACCTAACCCTAAACCTAACCCTAAACCTAACCCTTAACCTAACCCTAAACCTAATCCTAAACCTAAACCTAACCCCCCTAAACCTAATCCTAAACCTAACCCTTAACCTAAACCTAACCCTAAACCTAATCCTAACCCTTAACCTAACCCTAAACCTAACCCTAACCCTTAACCTAACCCTAAACCTAACCCTAAACCTAACCCTAAACCTAACCCTTACCTTAAGTTGAATCGGCTTGCTTTCAAAGCGCTATTTAAAGCGCCCTTCTTTCTCCCTGCTCGCTGTTGTCGCCCTGTTGATGACGTCAGCGACGCGGTTTAATCGGGCACGGCTTAGCCGAGCATGGTTTTGTCGTGCCACGAGCTCATGTTACATCGCTGTTCATCAAGCTGCTCTGGTATGTTGACTTCTGAGTCCAGTTCAAGATGTTGGTTATCACCATTAAAGCCCTCCGTGGCATAGGTCCAGGTTATTTGAAGAACCTCTCATCCGAATGGGACCAGTCTGCCTACCTGTCTTGGCAGAAGAGGCATGCTGCAGATCTGTCGGTCGACAGAATTTCAATTGGCTGGGTCCTGCCATGGCTCCCTCCCTTTGGAACATCATGCCACCCTGCATTCATGTCTTCATGTTCTTTTGGCCTTTCAAAAGAGCCTGAAGACATGGCTCTGCCATCTGGTCTGGTGGTCCAATGGGGTGTGTGGCATTCTAGAAATGGCTAATGGATAACACCCCACATTCTCCCTCAGTGGTGGGTTTCAAAAAAATTTAGAACCTCTTCTGTAGGTGTGGCCTGCTTTGCGGGAGTGGATTGCCGGCCATGTGGCTGGGTGGGAGTGGCTTACCAGCCATGTGACTGGGTGGGAGTGGCTTGCCAGCCATGTGACTGGGTGGGAGTGGCTTGCCAGCCATGTGACTGGGTGGGCTGGCCAACTTGTAAAATGTGGTGAAACTCATTTAACAACACTCTTGCTTAGCAACCAAAATATTGGCTCAGAAACTCTGGCATTTGAAGCACACAAGTCTTAAAGCTGTCAAGTTACAAGACCCTTGCACTCCTAACCCTTTAGAAAAAAAAACCAAGGGGTGTTCAAACTTGACAGCTTTAAGACTTGTGGACTTCAACTCCCAGAATTCCTCTTCTCTTTCTTCATCTTGATGATGTACGGATGGGCGGGGGGAGGGAGCTGTAACTGGTTCTAAACGGCACTGTAGATTTGTGGAACCTCTTCTATAGAAGAGCTTAGAACTGGCAGGAACCCACCCCTGGGTCAGATGTAATTACTATTTTACTCAGTTTTGCAGAAAATACTACAAAACAATAATGATGTCCACATAAAAAGGAGGTTTATTTCTGAGAGAGAAGAAAAGAATGAATAATTGTACAAAATAAATTCAATCCTAAACTGTTTAGGCATCTAGGATTAATCTTCCATGTGGGCACATAATTTAGGGACTAATCACTTCCTTACTATTGCATTCTTATTCAAACTAAAATAAATTGACCCGAACAAACGTTTTCTGTTCTATTGCCCTGAATAAAAGGAAGAACAAGATTGTACTTCATCAAATAACTACACATACCTCTGTTACCATCAGAAGGCAGAACGACTTCAGCAAAATCAAGCGATGCACTGTAGATTTGTGGAACCTCTTCTATAGAAGAGGTTAGAACTGGCAGGAACCCAGTCCTGTATCTCCCTGTGCACACTTTGCTCCCTTCCTCTCCATCTTGGTCAATTTAATTTCAACTCAATTTTAAATTTAATCCTTCTGTTTACCGTTTTATATGGCATTTTTATTGAATGACTGTAAGCCACCTAGAGTTGCCTTTGGTGAGATGGGTGATGCCTTTATGGGCCTTATAAAACTTATTCACAAGGCAAGCCATTCCCTTGATCTGGTGTTTTGTCTTGAAGCGACACCTTTGTTACCTATCATCTAGGGAGAATTGTGCTGTTGCAACGTGTTTCCATCTGCAGAGGCGGGGACCAGATTAAATCGATCACCTCTAAAGGCCGATGAGTCATGCTGGAGTCCAGTGTGTTCTAGGAAATGGTTTCTCAAACTTGACTGGCGATCATATCAGTGACCTTGATTGAAAAACAGAACACTAAAGTCTCCTGGGGTTTGTAATAGAAGTTATCAAGCTATGTAAGGAGCAATGAATGGTGACTCAT
This sequence comes from Thamnophis elegans, assembly GCF_009769535.1. Lineage (NCBI taxonomy): Eukaryota > Metazoa > Chordata > Lepidosauria > Squamata > Natricidae > Thamnophis > Thamnophis elegans. Next base: position 6,494,947 of record NC_045542.1, read on the forward strand.
AAGAACAGGAAGCTTTAGAGGCCACGTTCAGAGGCAAATCTGATAAACACAGTTGAGACATTATCCTAAAATCGTGTGTGATACCATCAAAAGAGGCATCGAGTCATATCCTTGATCCAGTGGTGGGTTTCAAATTTTTTTAGAACCTCTTCTGTAGGTGTGGCCTGCTTTGTGGGAGTGGCTTGCCAGCCATGTGACTGGGTGGGAGTGACTTGCCAGCCATGTGACTGGGTGGGAGTGGCTTGCTGGCCATATGACTGGGTGGGGCGTGGCCAACTTGTAAAATGTGGTGAAACGCTCTTGCTTAGTAACCAAAAAGTTGGCTCAGAAACTGGCATTTGAAGCATGCAAGTCTTAAAGCTGTCAAGTTACAAGACCCTTGCATCCCTAACCCTTTAGAAAAAAACCCTCCAGGGGTGTTTAAACTTGACAGCTTTAAGACTTGTGGACTTCAACTCCCATATTCCTCCTCTCGCTCTTCATCTTGATGATGTGTGGATGGGCGGGGGGAGGGAGCTGGAACCGGTTCTAAACGGCACTGTAGATTTGTGGAACCTCGTCTATAGAAGAGGTTAGAACTGGCAGGAACCCACCCCTGCCTTGATGCCATCTGTGGAGAAATGCAAGGAGTTTTTTTCAAGTTCTTGGCCAGATGATTTAGTCTTTAAAGGCTTCAGTCAGTATCCAAGTTCCACCTGAACTTTGTTATGAATAGGTTGAGCCGCTTCTTTGTGGACAAGATAACTTGCATTTGTGCTGTGCTTGTTGTCATTTTGAACAACCGAGGTGGCGCAGTGGTTAAATGCACCACTGCAGGCTACTTCAGCTGACTGCAGTTCTGCAGTTCGGCTGTTCAAATCTCACCGGCTCAGGATTGACTCAGCCTTCCATCCTTCCGAGGTGGGTAAAATGAGGACCCGGATTGTTGTTGGGGGCAATATGCTGACTCTGTAAACCACTTAGAGAGGGCTGAAAGCCCTATGAAGCGGTATATAAGTCTAACTGCTATTGCTATTGCTAACAATATTACATGCAGTACAACCACAACCTTAGCAGAAATGGTCTGAGTCGGTTCCATAGCTTGCCGTTTGATAAAGTAGGTAAGATTCTTGGATAAGTTTATATTCATGATATGCATGTTTATAAGTAGCAGTTCAGTCTGGTGATTAAGGAACCATTCTAGAAACCAGGTGAATTCTAGTCCCACCTTAGGCATGAAAGTCAAGTTGAGTGATTTTGGGCCAGTCACATTCTCTCAACACAAACCACCTCATAGGGATGTTGTCGTTGTGGAGAAAATAAGAGGAGGAAGGAGTATTAGGTTTGTTTGCCACTTTGAATTATTTATTTAAAAAAGTGAAGATAGTGAGATATAAATAAATGTTTATGTCACTGTTGTGGCCCAGCAGGAGCTGTCGGAGCTGCCCCCAGACTCCGACAGCGAGGGGCCCTATGAGTCGGCTCTGGAGGATGTGGAGGACCCTGGACAGGGTTCCGACTCCGAGCAGGGCGCAGAGAGGCTGGTTGGCCAGCAGGAGGCGCCTGAGCCTTGGACCAGAGGGTAGGAGACAAGGGAGTGTGATCCGGACGTCATGCATTGGAGCAGTGGGGAAGAGCCAAGGAAGTTGTTCCTGGATGCCCGGCACCAGAGAGCTAATAGGCGTAAGGAACAGTTGCGCAGTTACAGGAGGTAATTGCACTCGGCTGGTGGTAATTAGGCTCCTCTCAAGACTATAAAAGGAATGATTGTGCACACACCCTTTTGCAGGAGTCAACGTATTCACTAAAGTTGGAGAACTTTTTGTGGCTAGCTTGGCAGGCTGGATTGCTGCCAAGGTTAGTCTGTGCTGGATTACTGCCACCGTATTGCCTGTGCTGGATTGCTGCCAAGGCTTGGATTGTGCTGGATTGCTGCCAAGGTCCTGTCTGTGTGCATAAATCCTTGCAGTATCTTTGTCTCGGCGTGCTTTGGTGTAGGACGAGGGGGGTCAGAACAGGTCACTATTTGAATGTAGGATCCTTCCCCAGCTTGGCTTAGAAAGCCCATTAAAGACTCCAATAATATGTCCTCATCTAAAGAAGTTATCCGAAAAATAATGGACTGTGCTGAAATGAGTAAATTGACATTTGAAATTAGAGAGCAAGAGGATGAACAATTTTATAAGATATGGGATTTGTTTTATCGATGGCTAGGGGAAAAAAAAACTTTGGAAATGAAAAATGATATACTTATGCTTTAATTGAAGAAAGTAAATGATGATATAATTATGCTGTGAAATAATCTAACAATGACACAATGAAGAATTAATATAAGGTCTGGTGATATCATGTATAAGGTTAAGAACTTATTATAATGATATTTCGCTGCTGATAAGCAATTCTAATAGGGGAACAAATGAAAACTGGTATATATAGGCAGCGACGTTTTGTTGAAAAATGAAGGAATAAGATCTCTGTTTGAAGGTACGAAATGCAAGGTTAACAATAAGTATAAGTATACTTTCTGGGGAAAAATAATGCTAATGTTAACTGAATATATATTGTAGAATGAAAATGAGGCCTTTAGTTATATTAGATGAAACATTTGAGACGGTAAATATTATTTGAAGATGCAGATGTTAAAACACTTGTAACCAAACGACATGCTGCATGTGATGATGGGTTCCCCCCCCTTTTTTGGGGGGGTCTTTTCCCTTTTTTTCCCCTTTTTTTTAAACCCTAGGTTATTGTGGTGTCTATTAAATATATAACAGAGAGATACAGGGTGTGTGTATGGGGGGGAAACGTAGTAGGGATGCACCTGTAATCAAATGACATACTGTATGGGATGATGGGTTTTTTTTTCCTTTGTGTGTGTGTGTGTGTGTGTGTGTGTGTGTTTTTCTTTTCCCTCTGCCTTTCTTTTTCTATTGTTATGTGATTATGTTGTCTATGTAACAAAAATTAAATTAAATTTTTAAAAAAAGATAAAAAAAATATGTCCTCATCTACAGTATCAAAGGTTGCCATAGAATCCAGGACTATGAAAGGCCCAGACCAATGACCATTCAGTTTATTCTTGCAGGTGGAATTTACTACTACCTTATAGGGGTCATCAGTGAGGTCTATGATTAAGAAATCCATCTTTCAACAACTAGGGGCTAGTGTTCACATTTACCTAAGCTAATAGAAAAGATAGCGGCATTCCAGTTCCGATAGCTCTTAGCTTAAACAAATTATCTTGATCCTTTTCAGCCTTTGCGTAACCTGGAAGTAAGCATGAAGATTTCTTGTCATCCTAAAAGAGGCTTTTCACTGGGAAGTAGATAAGTGTGACCTTATGGATCTGTTGGTAGCTTTTTATATTACTGACTGCAATGTCTTCTTGAAATGCACAGTTAAGGAAGAGGTGGGGTATGAAGGATTGCTTTTGCATTTTCTGTTCCTATTTCTATAGGGATGATTTTAAAAAGTGATACTGGGAGAATTCTGCATGCCACTGTTGCCCCCCACACAGTTATACTGGAAGGACAAAACAGGTTCTCTCTTGTCTCTCACGTTGTGATATTGCGATACACTTAACAACTACAATTAGGACTGGAATTTCCCTTTTAAGTCATTGCAAGTCATCACCTGACTGGACCCAATTTTGCAATAGTTTTTACAATGGTCATAATAAATCAAGTCACACAGTCATAATAGTGCAAGTGCAAATTGTGATCACATGACTGCAAAACACTACAACTGGTCATAAATGCAAGATGGTGATAAAGCACCCAAATTGTGGAATATAGCATCAGTTTCTTGGTCTACCTTTATATTGATAATAGGCTTCTGCTGTTTCCAGTTTTATTCCTGGATCGTTTTGCTTGGGCAGCAATGCTCCGAATTCACTTTCGCAGAATGTTTTCAACAGAACTGATTGCAATCTGAATGTATTTAAATGTAAATATATACATTTACATTTGATATTCAATATATACATTGACAGTCATATGTTTACATTTAGGTCATAACTGATTTTTTTTTCAGAGGACATTACAATAAAATCTAAAAAGGAGGGGGGGGAAGATGGCAAGCATGATGAAGTAAGGGGGTCTCACTCTCCCTTATGTAAAAAGCCTGGAAGAGCAGAGGTGGGGGCCACCTGGATTTCAGGGACAGGGGAACCTTATGACAGATGGTAGGTGCTACTACAGAGAAGGCACCCTTCTGGGTTTCCAATAGATGACCTTATTCAGTTGCTATCTTGAAGTTTATTGGCATACTAATAAGCGTGACCCGACAAATGCGCGAACGTCAAAAGCGCACCGACAAAACCGCGGCACTAAAACCGCGATGTCAAAAGCGCGCCAACAACAGCGCGCCGACAGAAGCGCGCTGACAGAAGCGCGATTTAAGTTAAGATAAGGTTTAGGGTTAGGTTTAGGGTTAGGTTTAGGGTTAGGTTTAGGGTTAGGTTTAGGGTTAGGGTTAGGTTTAGGGTTAGGTTTAGGGTTAGGGTTACAGCGCGCTTCTGTTGGCGCGCTGTTGTTGGCGCGCTTCAGCGCTCATTCGTCGGCGCGGTTTTGTCGGCACGGTTTTGTCACCGCGGTTTAGTCAGGCGCGCTTTTGTCGTTCGCGCATTTGTGGTGGAACCACTAATAAGCACACTGGAGCCTAAAATCGACCAATTAGATCCATAGGATATTGTTCCGAAGGACATGGTCCTTTGCAAAACGCTCGAAATTAGATGCAGTCAATCACTTCTTCTCTTAGGCACCCAAAAGTTAAACAAACTGCATTCCAGAAGCAGAAGTGAAGGTTGTGCAACAAGATTTGCACTGAGAAATTGAGAAAAGACCGTCAGCTGTTTCCTGTTCTACCGCTTTACTTAGATATGAGGAAGGTTGCTTTACAAGATTTCTCAAGAGTTCACAATATGGTTCCTTCTAAAATCTGAACTTCCCTGTAGAATTTGCTCTCTTTTCCAGGAGAAATATATTCACGCTCCAAAACATCTTTGCCATTTATTCATCTACCTTTCTACATAGCTTGAGCTATACATACAGCACTAAAAAATCTATGGTCAGATCAGTGGTGGGTTTCAAATTTTTTTACAACCTCTTCTGTGGGTCTGGCCTGCTTTGTGGGAGTGGCTTGCCAGCCATGTGACCGGGTGGGAGTGGCTTGACAGCCATGTGACTGAGTGGGAGTGACTTGGCAGTCATGTGACTGGGTGGGTCTGGCCAACTTGTAAAATGTGGTGAAACTCACTTAACAATCTTCTTGCTTAGCAACCAAAAATGTTGATTCAGAAAATCTGGCATTTGAAGCACGCAAGTCTTAAAGCTGTCAAGTTACAAGACCCTTGCACCCCTAACCCTTTAGAAAAAAAAACCCAGGGGTGTTCAAACTTGACAGCTTTAAGACTTGTGGACTTCAATTCCCAGAATTCCTCCTCCAGTCATGTTGGCTCAGGAACTCTGGCATTGAAGTGTGCAAGTCTTAAAGCTGTCAAGTTACAAGACCCTCGCACCCCTAACCCTTTAGAGAAAAAATCCCAGGGGTGTTCAAACTTGACAGCTTTAAGACTTGTGGACTTCAATTCCCAGAATTCCTCCTCTCGCTCTTCATCTTGATGATGTACAGACAGGCGGAGGGAGGGAGCTGGAACTGGTTCTAAACGGCACTGTAGATCTGTGGAACCTCTTCTATAGAAGAGGTTAGAACTGGCAGGAACCCACCCCTGGGTCAAATGTAATTACTATTTTACTCAGTTTTGCAGAAAATACTACAAAACAATAATGATGTCCACATAAAAAGGAAGTTTATTTCTGAGAGAGAAGAAAATAATTAAGAATGAATAATTGTACGAAAAAAAATTAATCCTAATCTGTCTAGGCATCTAGGATTAATCTTCCATGTGGGCACATAATTTAGGGACTAATCACTTCCTTACTATTGCATTCTTATTCAAACTAAAATAAATTGACCCGAACATACATTTTCTGTTCTATTGCCCTGAATAAAAGGAAGAACAAGATTGTACTTCATCAAATAACTACACATACCTCTGTTATCATCAGAAGGCAGAACGACTTCAACAAAGTCAAGCGATGCAGCGGCAACATGTCTTGAAACAGGAATTATAATCAGTTTCATGGATTATACGAATCTATGGGAAGCCTATTGATCTAGTCTAGTGTCTAAGGCACCAGGCTAGAAACCAGGAGACAGTGAATTCTAGTCTTGACTGAGGCATGAAAGCTGGTTGGATGACTTTGGGTCACCCGCTCTCTTTCAGCCCAACCCACCTCACAGGATGGTCGTTGTATGGAAAATAGGGGGAAAGAGCATTAATTATGTTTAGGTTTATTGGTTTTGTATGCCGCCCACTCCCGAAGGACTCCGGGCGGCTCACAATAAACAGGGGAGGGAATAAATAAGACAATACAAACAGATTTTAAAATCCACAACAGTCGCAATTAAAACAGGGCTGGGTGCTTTAACAGCCCCCAGCCTGCCGGAACAGCCAGGACTTAGTAGCTTTACGGAAGGCCGGGAGGGTAGTAAGGGTCCGGATCTCCACGGGGAGCTCGTTCCAGAGGGCCGGAGCAGCAACAGAGAAGGCTCTCCCCCGGGGGGTCGCCAGCTGGCATTGGCTGGCAGAAGGAACCCGGAGAAGGCCAAGCCTGTGCGATCGAATCGGTCTTTGGGAGGTAATTGGCAGGAGGCGGTCTCTCAGGTACCCAGGTCCAATGCCATGTAGGGCTTTATAAGTAACAACCAGCACCTTGAAGCACGTTCGGAGACTGATCGGGAGCCAGTGCAGCTCGCGGAGGATAGGTGTAACGTGGGTGTACCTAGGTGCACCCACAATCGCTCGCGCGGCTGCATGTTCGCTGCCTGAGTTATCTATTAAAATAATAAAAGGGGGATATAAACAAATAAAATAAAATTGAATGGGATATTTTTAACCAAATTGCCTTATGTAAGACACAGTGACTGGGTTGACATGTTGTGCTAGACTGGGGGCCCTCAAAAGTTTTCAGCTCGGCAACCCTTTTATAAAGTTTCAGACTGCTTATTGATCCCCAGACATTTATTATAATAAAATAATGTAATAATTTCTACTTTAACTTATGGTATTATGAGTAATAATCGTAGCCAATAACTCCACCAACCCCTGGGGCCAATACTGACCACTTTGGAGGACTCTGTGCTGGGTCACAAAACATGATTCTAAATCATGCTATCTGGGTTCACAAGCTAGGAAAAATACTGGGCAAGCTCTCTGTACTAGGCAGATGTAAAAGTAGCTTGATATTTAAGTAAGTAAGTAAGTAAGTAAGTAAGTCAAAGACCAGCAATATACATTTGTTTTTACACTATATTAAAAATACTAACATTAAAATATAATTAAAAAGTATTGACATTAAAAGTGGATAATAACATAATGGTCCAAAGATTGTTAAAGGCATGTCCAGATAATTGGTACAAGATGATAACTATACTTCTGTAGCCAATTTTTTTCTTATGGACATTGCAGCAGCACAGAACTTTGCCAGTACATACATGGTAACCGGGTTAGTGTCCTGGAGGAGAAAGCCTAGATAAAAATGGTCTGCCCTCCCTGGCAATCTCTCTAATAAGGGGAGAATATGTGCAGACTTACAAGCTCTGTATAGCTCGCAGTGTATTAGAACATGTGAATTATCTTCCACTTCTCCTTTACCATATATACAAACGCGTTCGGCTATTGGTGTTCTCTTATACCTGCCCTGGAGGAGTGCTGAAGGAAGAATGTTAAATCTGGCTCTGAAGAAAGCTATTCTTTGTTTTGGAGAGATCAGGTCACTTAGATATCTTGCCAATTCCCACACACCCTGTTTGATTCTGTCCCTACTGTAGAAAGGCAACCTGCTTGATATTTAATTATCAGCAAATATACTACAATACAAAAGATGGCTACGTTTACGCAACTTGTTAAACTACTCCAACACACCCCCCCACACACAGACAGAACTTTCTGACTCAATAAACTGAATAAATCCAGGCCAGTGTAGCCTGTTCAAAAAACAAGCTTAGCAAATTTACTTAGCATCATGTGTGAACCCTCGAGGTACTGCCTCTGTGATTGCTACAGAGATCCAATTAGACCTCAACCTATGACCATGATCGGGACCAGAATTTCCCAATTGGTAAGTAGGGCAGTTATTAACTGAGTCATGCAGGATTTTACGACCTCTTTTGCCACGACTGTTAAATTAAGCCTTATTAGGAGGACCACACCTAGAATATTACATCCAGTTTTGGTCACCACACTATAAACAAGATGTGGAGACTCTAGAAAAAGTGCAGAGAAGAGCAACCAAGATGATTAGGGGACTGGAGACTAAAACATATGAAGAACGGTTGCAGGAACCGGGCATGGCTAGACTAGTGAAGAGAAGGACCAGGGGAGACATGATAGCAGTCTTCCAATATTTGAGGGGCTGCCACAGAGAGGGGGGGGGTCAAGCTATTTTCCAGCAGCAGCTGAAGGCCAGACAAGGAATAATGGATGGAATCTGATCAAGGAGAGATTCAGCCTAGAAATTTTCTGACAGTGAGAGCAATCAACCCATGGAACAAAAGTTGTCTTTGGAAATTGTGGGAGCTTCATCACTGGAAGCTTTCAAGAAGAGACTGGACAGCCATCTGTCAGAAATGGTGTAGGTAGGGTCTCCTGCTTGGCCGGGGGTGTTGGTGGTGTTGGACTAGATCAGTGTTTCTCAACCTTGGTGACTTTAAGTCCTATGGACTTCAACTCCCAGAATTCCCCAGCCAGCTATGCTGGCTGGGGGATTCTGGAAGTTGAAGTCCACAGGACTTAGTCTCCAAGGTTGAGAAACACTGGACTAGATGACCTACAAGGTCCCCTTCCAACTCTTAATATGCTACTGGTTGTAAGTCAAGGAGTACTTCTACTGAGCAACTGTAGCTCACACTAGTTTCCTACAGAAATGAACCTCTAGAATTTCTGTTAAATGCTTTCATGGAGGGGCTTTCCAACGGGAGAGCAAGCAGTCCAGTCTTTCCTAGTTGGGGAGCAACTAACTTGATCCTCCCTAAAGGGAGACAAAGGTGTTTTATTTGTTTTTTCCAAAAGGCAGCTGGACTTTCATTTTCCTTGAAGATGTTTGGCTTCTCATCTAAGAAGCTTCTTCAATTGATGAAAGAACTGTCCTTCTGGGTTCGGCTCCAAGTGGGGAAAAAGACACTGGAGACATGGAGGCTGCTTGGAAAGATGGTTTATTGGTGAACAGGACCACATGGCTTGAGCCCTGAACAGGAAAGGTGATCACATGCTTCAATGCTGGTGGAGAAGAAGAGAAGGGCTGAGGGAGGGGCTTGCTAGGCTTTTTATAACCTGTTCAGTCCCACCTCTCTGCTTCCTGTTCCTGTGTAAGAAATGTATTCTGATTGGTTGTCAGACTCCCATGGGCCCATGCAGGGGCAACTCTCTAGACTGTGTTTTGAATCCAGGTTTGGTTGAGTTCTCAGGTGCCATGTGGTCAGTTGAGTAAAGGGCCAATATTATCATGCTTTAATCCCATCCTCCCTGGAGCTGAAGTGGAGAAGCCTTTATTGTGTAAAGTGGACTAGCTTGGCCTTCTTAATGGCCCATTGACAAAGTGGGGATGGGCAGGAAGCTGCAGGCAGCTACTCTGTCTTTTAAAACACGTTTCTTCCTTTTCGCATCCAGAGAAATATTCTGCCTTTTCAATATTTCCTAGGATATTTCATTTTCTCTGGGAGAGGGCTGGGTGATAAAATTCTGACGGAGAACATCAGAACTGAAGAGGTTCCTTGGATGAGGAGTGAAACCTCTTTTTTTAAAAAAAAACCAACCCCAGTTGCCTTTTGAAAAAAAGATCTTTGAGACAGCCGTGGCCTGGATGACTGAGAATCTCCATAGATCAGTGTTTCTCATCCTTGGTCACTTGAAGATGTCTGGACTTCAACTCCCAGAATTCCCCAGCCAGCATTCACATTCGCTGGCTGGGGATTTCTGGGAGTTGAAGTCCAGACATCTTCAAGTGGCCAAGGTTGAGAAACACTGCCATAGATCCTAAAGGAAGACACATACCATAGTAGCTTTTCATAAGCCCACTTTCTCCCTGGCAGACTTCCTTCTAAAAATACAGCTAAGTGATTTATTGCAACAAACCTCAGACTTTGGAGCGCTGAAAGATTGATCTATTTTGGGTTGGAATTCCTAACCTCCTTTATATGTCAGGTACATATGATCTCACTTGCACAAGCGTCCACTTTCCCAAATGTTTGTGTGTGTGTGTATCATTAACTGTATCCCTTATCGTTATCATTCCATTGTTAGTTGTTATAATTAATAATGGTGAACAAAAAATCCTTTACGGTTATATCTATTTTCTTCTCATCAAACCAACATATATATGTATTGCCCTTGTCAATTATTTTTTAACATAACCATCTATAAACTACTAAATTACTAATTATAAAGCTTAGTTAATTTTTTTGTTATGTACTTTCATATATCCAATAACATTATACCTTTGTAACATGTTCAAAATAAAAGTTTGATTATTTAAATTTCTAAACTTTTTCCCCCAAAATCATTATTGGCAATTTCTATCCAAATTCCTTATATTAAGCCAGTACATATATATGTCATTAACTATAAGTTTTATCATTTCATCATTATCATTATCATTAAACGTTTGTAACAGAATAATTTATTACTTATAAACAGCTTCCTCACTTCTTGTTAACGAAGTGAAGGCGACTCCACCGTAGAGGGCGGCCCTAGCCTCTCCCTCTACCCACTGTGCTGGAGTTCCTCCCAGAATCCCCAGCCAGCAGCATGGTCTTTGGAGTGTTGCCCGGGGGGGGGGGGGGGGAAGTTCCGGGAAAGCAATGCCAGATCTGTCGAGGCTTCTGCAATTCCAAGCCCACCTTAAAGGGACTTCGGAGCAAGACTCTTGCTCGCATTGCCTCTAGCGCAGCGTTTCTCAACCTTGGCAACTTGAAGATGTCCGACTTCAACTCCCAGAATTCCCCAGCCAGCATTCGCCTATTAGCTCTTCAGTGCATTCGCTGGCTGGGGAATTCTGGGAGTTGAAGTCCGGACATCTTCAAGTTGCCAAGGTTGAGAAACACTGATCTACATAATGCTGTAATAACTTTCGTTTACAGAACAGCATCACGTACAAAATCGAAAGGAATGTTAAGAAGTAGTTCCAAGTAAAAGCCATTGAATAAAGCAGCATTATGTAGATCAGTGTTTCTCAACCTTGGCAACTTGAAGATGTCCGGACTTCAACTCCCAGAATTCCCCAGCCAGCATTCGCCTATTAGCTCTTCAGTGCATTCGCTGGCTGGGGAATTCTGGGAGTTGAAGTCCGGACATCTTCAAATTGCCTAGGTTGAGAAACACTAGCGCATTGCCTAAGATAAGTCCCCCCTTGCCCGCCCCATCCATCTCATCCCCGCGAAACAGGCTTGTTGTTGGAAGGAGGCTCGGCCCACCGTGCGGAAGCAGCTCAAGCGGCCAAGCATTTGCCGGCTCCCTCGATTGGCTCCGGCGCTTGGGAGCCGGCAGATCCGACTCGGAGAGGAGAGGGTTGGGCTTGCAAAGGGCGGGCGAGGCCGCTAGCCAGCCGCCGGAGGAGCCAAGGGGCGGGGGATGGGGAGCTCCGCCAGCGGGAGAAGTCGAGCAGCTTCAGCCGAGACTGGGAGCAGGTACTTGGGGCTCCAGGGGGTGGGCGGCGGCCAGAAGGAAGCCCGGATCAAAGGGGTGGAAGTGTTGGTGGAACTGAGGTTTGCAAAGAGGTTTTTGCCTTGTAGGGGAAAAAAAGGAAAAGCCCGAATTTATTCCCCCTTCCTTGTCTTCGGTCCCCGCCGGCGGTTTTCTCCCCTACCTATAGAAGGAGAGGAGGGGGGCACAAGGGGAGACCGAAGGAGGGGTAGCGAAAGTTTCCCCGCGTGCAAAACTACCGGGACCCCCTTTTGCGGCTGAGTAAAGCACGCGTCCCCCACCACTCCGCCACCCGTCCCTGCGCGCCACCGAATTTGCGCGCAGTGGATAAAGCCAGTGTTTCCCAACCTTGGCAACTTGAAGATGTCCGGACTTCAACTCCCAGAATTCCCCAGCCAGCATTGGCTGGGGAATTCTGGGAGTTGAAGTCCGGACATCTTCAAGTTGCCAAGGTTGGGAAACACTGGACAAAGCGAAGCCCTGGAGGCGAGGAAGAGAAAGGATGCTTAGCTCCGGCTAGGGATGAAGAGGGAGGGAGGGGGGTTAAGGAAGAGTAGTAGGAGTCCAGATGGGCGACCAGACCTGAAAGTAAATCCTCTGTTCCTCGCTGGTGGAGGAACGCAATGTAAGATCTTCCCTAAGATCTCTCGGCTAATCTGCTTGCAAACATTAAGCCAGTGTTTCTCAAGCTTGGCGACTTTTAAGTCCTGTGGACTTCAACTCCCAGAATCCCCCAGCCAGCAGCATGGTCTTTGGAGTGCTGCAGGGGGGGGGGAGTTCCGGGAAAGCAATGCTAGATCTCTCGAGGCTTCTGCAATTCCAAGCCCACCTTAAAGGGACTTAAGTCTTCGGAGCAAGGCTCGCACAGCTGGCTGGGGGATTCTGGGAGTTGAAGTCCAGACATCTTCAAGTCACCAAGGTTGAGAGACACTGCATTAAGCAGAGTCTCAGCTCCAGGAAGCGGATCGTTCCGTGCATTTTATGGAGTGCTGCTGTGCTTTCTATCTTACCGGGAAATTCACTTACTTCCTCGTTTTTTTTCTTGCATCCCCACTGCCTGTTACTTTTTTTAAAAAAAAGTTATGTAACTTTAGTAGTAATCTGCAAGTATTTTTTTTTTAAGAGAGTAAGTCACTCCGTTTATACAATTAGCCTTTTGTTTTTAATTTCCTTGGATCAGCCTGGCAAGCAGCAGGAGCTCAGGCCAAGGTATGTATGCACATGGGAACCAGTTGACAAACCCTTGCACAATGCATCCTTGCCAGAAATTGCGGTGGTGGACGGAGCTAAGCTGAACTTCCTACTGCAAGTTGAGACTTGTGGCTTGGAGATCAGCCTAGCTGGCCTGGCATTCAACCGCCACTGAGGAATGGAGAGGGTTGTTCACCTGGGTATAACACTTTTCGGATGGGGCGGGCATAAAGGTGGGAGGAGTTTTACCTGTCCATGCCCCCCTTTTTTTTTCCTCAGGAAACAATACTGCCAACATGAGTCGCCGCCTGCCACTCCCCGAGCTTTCTGAAGCTGACATCTGTGGGATGTTCCGTGAAGAGCTCAGCCAGGGGAATGACTTCCACAAATCGGATACCCACATCTTCATCATCTTTGGAGCTTCGGTGAGTTTCTTTCCTCTGGGCTGAGCAGGATTTCATGGAGCGTGTTGTATTATAAATCCAAGAAGTTTTAAGTTTACGATGTTATGCTATAGTTTAGCGACATGGGCATTTTCCTGCTCACTCAATCCTTCCGTGCGGGTGCCAGAAATATAAGTAATTCTCTCCATTTTATAGGGGGGAAAGTGTGGATTTGTCACAGAGATTCTCCTTTGATTACAGTTTTTGTAACTGGTAGTACATCCCCTGCTATAAAAGGACTGCACTGGAAAAACAATTCCTTTGAATTAATTTGTACCATCCTGTACATCCAAAATTACAGTCCTCTAATATATTGATCCTTCTTTGTCCTGCTTGTACACACCTGGCCTCAGGTTTAGCATCGCTCTTCCAGAAATGGAAGGAGGGGTGTGTGATGCAGACTTTGTGCCTGCCGACTTAAATGGGCCTCAAATTAGTCATAGGTAAAACAACCGAACTGCTCATTAGTACATAGCATCTTGCCTTTCTGCCATTTATAAGGATATTTGTAAAGACAGCGTGGCTGTAGAACTCAGCACATGTGAAGTGTGATCAACAGCCCTTGTTGCTAGAAGGGTGGGGGAAATGTTGAGTATGTTTAAGGGCCAGGTACAGTAATTAATCCAAACATACTTTGGGTTTGATGAGTGAGATGCTGTAAAAATCAGCCCAATCTTCCTATAAAGGTGAATTGTGCTTCTCAGTCTTTTAAATTATAAATACGAAATGTTATGTACTTATAGTGCACAGACATGTTCCAGCAGAGGACAATCTTTTCTTCTTTTTTTTTCTTCTGTTACTTTATTTTTTGGGAAAGCAACACAAAAAGAAAAGAAAAAAGGAGTGGGAAGGGAACAGAATACACACCTTACAAAAAATAAAATTTTCTCACTAGGCGAAAGGTTGAAATGAAATATAGTCATTAATTTAAAAAAGACATACCCAGAAAAATGTGTTTTAAGAGGAAACATCCCTCTTCCTCACCCCTTTCCCCTCAAACACTAATTGGTATTATACTACAGTTCGGATACCTGCAGTTATGGCTCATTTCTACTGTGTTAGATTGTTTTAATTACTTTTAATCACTTTTCCTCTTCATTCAAAATCCATATTCTAAGTGTCTTAGCTTGCCAGGCTGTGCAATACCATTCAGGGGCAATTCCAATAAGAATAACTATTTCTCTCACCAAGTGAAATTCTTAAGAATGTACTGTGAGTCTTTTCATAATATTTTTCAAATTTTGTAGTTGGCATTTTATTTAGTTATATATTAGCCAAGGCTAGATTATTCTTCTCAATGAGAAACTAAATCCGAACAGGATTAAAAAAGAGTAGTAATTAGAGTTTGGAGATGCTACGAGGATATTGCTAGAAAATACACAAAAATGTAAACTGTTACAGATCCCGAACAACACATTTAATGTAAGCTGGGGAGAGAAACATATAATAATCCTGCCATAAACCTTAGAGAACCTCTTCAATTTTGTAAAGATAAGATGAAAATATGCAAAAGAATACAAAAGAAAAATATGTTGCACATGCTCAGAATTTAAGTATTATGTTACAACCCCCAAACTGGCGCTCTATTGCACTACAATTCCCATCTTGCCCAGCCATGTATGGGGTGATGATTTATAGCTGTAATTCAACAAACATAGCAAAGTTCCAGATTTGGGGCTAGGGTTAAAAATCATGCTACTTTAATGGAGAAGGTAATCATAATACCAAAGAAGGAGAGATGGAGCTATTAAGTAAAGCCAAAAGTACCCTGAAGATAACGTTGTTGTGTAAGCCTTGTGTATGCACTTACATCACTGTTGAAGGTGAGTTTTATTCTGTGCCTAGGCACTTTAGTTATTCAGTTGGACCTCTGTATAATGCACAAACTTTGCTAGCTGGGGTAGAAAAAAGAAACCCATCAAACATAATGGAGACTGCATCCATTACTTCCCCCTAACCCCCACTTTTTAGATATGAGTGAGGTGGTGTCAAGCACAAATTCCATTCTTTGCCTAATCCCATCAGGCCCAAATTGACCCTTTCTGCCCCAGACAAAGCGCCAGAAATCCAATCAAACCAGAGAATAGAAGCCTCAAAAAAATCCCTTACAAAAGAATTGCAATCTTTCATTCTCCATCAGCTCGTGACCTCAACAGCCATCATCTTTAACAATGGGCTTCCTCACTTCTGCTGCCTCCTGAGAGGTCCATTTTGCCTAACAATAGAATAACCCCAGGTAGACTGATAAGGATCTGCCTAGTTTCCTCAAACTGGCCAGCTAATGAAATCCTTAGGATTCACCGCCATCTAGCCCTTCTATAAAAAAAACTTTGCTTTTCCATTCATCTGGGTCTCTCTTGTAAAGTAGGCACCCAATGATCACCAACGTGATTCTTATGAGTGTTACACGGCATTCCACAAAAGTGGCTCTTCCTGAAATTCTTCCCTGCCAAATACCGCCTGTGTTTAATATCCTTTGAATTGCATCTGAACCTTGTGGTTTGGAAACCTGCACAGTATGTCTAAAATGGTCCTGTGCTTTATTTGAACTTTATAATGGCATGGGTGTGGCTTTAAATCTTGCTTTTTAAATAATATTTACTGAAGTTTAAAAATACAAAGATTAAAAAAAGGCATGCGAACCAAAGAGAATATTAATGCAGAAAAAAAGTAGGAAGTGCAAAAAAAAGGGGAAGGCAAAATGAAAAAAAAAAATCTATAAAGAGGGCGGGGGGGAGGCAAAAGAAGTGGCTTCCTCCTTCATTACAAGTTTTTTTTATTTTTATTCTTGTAATGGTGAGGCTTGTGAATTGCAATGTTGAAAGAAATGTCCTTCTGGGTTCAGCTCCAAGAGGGGAAAAAGACACTGGAGACATGGAGGCTGCTTGGAAAGATGGTTTATTGTTGGACAGGGCCACATGGCTTGAGCCCTGGACAGAAAAGGCGATCACATGCTTCAATGTTGGTGGAGAAGAAGAGAAGGGCTGAGGAAGGGGCTTGCTAGGCTTTTTATACCCTGTTTAGTCCCACCTCTCTATTTCCTGTTCCTGTGTAAGAAATCTACTCTGATTGGTTGTCAGACTCCCATGGTGCCATGAAGGGGGCTACTCTCTAGGCTGTTTTGAATCCATAGATGAGTTCTCAGATGCCATGTGGAGAATTGAGTAATATCCCTTCTCCCTACAGCTGCAGTGGGGAAGTCTTTATTATGTAAAGTGGGCCAGCCTGGCCTTCTCAATGGCCTATTGACAAAGTGTAGATGGGCAGGAAGCTATAGGCAACTATTCTGTCTTTTAAAGCATGTTTCTTTCTTTTCACATCCAGAGAAATATTCTGCCTTTTCAATATTTCCTAGGATTATTTCATTTTTCTGGGAGAGGGCTGAATGATAACTTCCCACAGCAAGATTGCAGCAGATTGGGAGAAAAGACCACTGAGTAGTGAACTAAGCAGAAGGAGAAACTCTAGTCCATGCTGAGTCATGAAGGAATTAAAGTGTGCCACTCTCCTTAAGTCAAAGAAGGAAGTTTGTCTTCTGGGCAACTCCATCCGTTCCTTTCTAGTGAACTTCTGTTTCTGATTTGGTGCAATAGGGTGTAGCTGGAAGTATAGGCCCTACTACCATTTGTTTCTGGACATCTTATGTATTTACCAATTGTCAACCTCATAGCCACTTGAGCTATATATACTGAGTGGCTAGGAAGTTTTTTTTTATGGTTCAAAAGTTTTATTTTCTTTTAAAACAAACATTTCATCATTCCTCAATCAGTAAGACATCAGAGTACAATTTTTTTGTGTGTCAAAATAGTTCTAGCTTACCACCAAATTCTTGTCTAGCCTAATGTATACCCCTCCCTCCCTCCACCCTCCCCCCCCAACCCCCCTCCTCCTTCCCCCCCGACTTCCCAGACCCCGTACACGGTATGGATTTTTAACAAACACAGTCTAAAATCTATTGAGAAAAAAGAAATAAAGAAATTAATGACATCTCTACATTGATCTTAGCTTCTTCTTGCTGAGCTAACTTTAAACAATTTAAATCATTTCTGATCTTAAGCATAGGCTAACTGGAATTTCTTGGTCCCGTATTTATTTTGTATATAGTCAATCCATTTTTTCCAGTCTCGTTTATATCTCTCATTTGAGTGATCTTTAAGATATGCCGATATTTTAGCCATCTCGGCTAAGTTTGTGACTTTCAATGTC
Source organism: Thamnophis elegans (assembly GCF_009769535.1). NCBI lineage: Eukaryota > Metazoa > Chordata > Lepidosauria > Squamata > Natricidae > Thamnophis > Thamnophis elegans. The sequence continues at coordinate 6,512,527 of NC_045542.1, forward strand.
CATTCTTGAGTTGTAGGCAAGTCTTCCTTCTTCCAGTATTGCGCCACCAACAGTCTTGCTGCCGTTATTAGGTGCAGAATCAAGTTAGTCTCTACCACTGTAAAATCAGTACATATACCTAGTAAGAATAACTGAGGAGTAAACTTTATCCTTCTTTTAAAGATATTTTGCATAATCCACCATATTTTTATCCAAAATGCCTTAACTGGCTAGGAAGTTTGAAGGTCACACTTCACAATGTGTGGGAAGGCATACAAAGAACTACTTTCCCAGTGGTGAAGGGGCTGTGTTGTTCATCAAGCTTTATGTGGTTGCTGTGGAATCTGCTCTTGGCTGTTTTCATGTGCAAATTGCACGCACAGCCGTTTTGCAGCTGCTTTAAGCATTCGAAAGAAGTGGCTTCTTGCCTGTATTGCAAAGTAACTTTTTAAAAAAAAAAATATTTGGTATAGCCTGAACAGCCACTATGCACATGTCAGCCTTGCCAGGTAGTAGACCAATCAGTAAACAACCGAATGAGCTAAATTCTATTTTACCGTAAGGCTACAATAATGGAATCTTGCAAATCTCCTGTTTTCTCTTTTGCCACCTGTTAAGTTAGAGAGGATCTTTCCTGAGTTTCTTTCTTTGCTTCCACCTTTTATCTGATTGTTCCCTAGACAGTATGTGTTTCCCCGAACTCTTAACGGTCATTCCCACATTCCGTCACATCACATCAATCTTATTTTTATGTCCGCTCCTATCAATTCAATTCAATTTATTAGATTTATAGGCCGCCCAATCCCAGAGGACTCCGGGCGGCTTACAAAGAACAAGAAAAGGAAGCAAAATAAAATGAAAAAATAATTTAAAAATTCCCGAACACGCATACGTTCTGATCGGGGCTGGACCCTACATAATAAGGTCAGCAGCTCCAGGCTATCAGACATTAAGACCAGCCGGTGATTAATATCTGTTCAACCATCCATGTTTGAGTGAGGGGACACTGTCGGTGAGGCTCAGTCCCTGAACATCAGTGGTGGGATTCAGCCAGTTCGCACCTATTTGGGAGAACCGGTTGGTAACTTTCTAAGCAGTTCGGAGAACCGGTTGTTGGAAGAAATCTCCTTTTGTTTTTTTCCCCACTTTACAGGGCTAATCCTGTAAGGAAGGCAGGAAGGAAACATTCTGGTGTTGTTTCTAGCCTAATCTTTATTGACCTGCTTACAGAAACTGCCTCTCCGGTTAACCCTTATTACTATTGTAACAACTAAGGCGAAGTGCCCATCGACCTGAGTGACATTAACTTGGCCACGCCCACATGATCACTTGACCACCGAGCCCCGCCTACCCAGATGGTTGTTAGGACAGAGAACCGGTTGTTAAATTATTTGAATCCCACCACTGCTGAACATAGAATCACTTGAATGTCAGAGCAATTTCCGGAGTCTTATTTCTTCTTTAGTGATATTTGTGAGAGTGGGAAATAGAAGAGAGAAGAAAGATGGGAAGAGAGGGATAGGAGAGAGGGTAAGCGGGGAAGATGAGGAGGATAAGGAGGAGTGGAATGTAGAGAGAGGAGAAGGAGAAAGGAAGGGGAAGTAGAGTAGAAAAGGATGATGGAGGGAAGAAAGGAGGTAAGAGAGGTAGAAGAAAGAGATGTATGGAGAGCAGAAGAGCTAATAATGGGTTTTTATCTTTTTGGGCGTTGATGACAAGAGGAACTGATGTAATTACTATTTAATAATACAATAGGATACTGGCTATGTAATAGTATACATGTGACTGTATGCTATGAAAATGGAAAATAAAAAAAGTATATTTAAAAAAAGAAAAAAGAACAAATAAAAATAAAGAAAAAAGAAAAAAATAATAACAAAAAATAAAAAAGGCACGAAGCCCTCTTTGGATTCCCTCTAGAACAGATTGTAAAGAGACATACAAGCGCAGCCTAGCAAGTTACTTTAAGTTGAAATCTCAGTAACTGAAAATACCTGTTCAGTTAAGTTCTTCAGACTTGATAAGAACCAGTCTGGTACAGTGAGTAACATGGTTGAGCTAGAAAGTGGGAGGCTCAGTTCTAACATTCTCTTAGGCACAAAAGCCCGGTGGGTTACTTTGAGTCAGTCTCTTAGCTCAATAGTAGTTAGACTTATATACCGCTTCATAGGGCTTTCAGCCCTCTCTAAGCGGTTTACAGAGTCAGCATATTGCCCCCAACAACAATCCGGGTCCTCATTTTACCCACCTCGGAAGGATGGAAGGCTGAGTCAACCCTGAGCCGGTGAGATTTGAACAGCCGAACTTACATTTAACCACTGCGCCACCTCGGCTCTTAACCCACCTGACGGTGCTGCTGTTTTGGGGGAAATAGCATTATATAAATTGCTTTGAATTATACAAAAGTGGGATAAAAGTCAAAACCACCACTGCCATTTTGCTGTTTACCACTTCACTTAGGGGCAGTACAAAGGCCACACTCCATATTTTATTTATCTATTTATTTATTAAACTTGTATACCGCTTCATAGGGCTTTCAGCCCTCTCTAAGCGGTTTACAATTTCTTTTTAGCAAATTGAGTCAGCAACTTACCCCCACAGTCCGGGTCCTCATTTCACCCACCTCGGAAGGATGGAAGACTGAGTCGACCTTCAGCCGGTGAGATTTGAACCGCTGAACTGCAGATCACAGTCAGCTAAAGTGGCCTGAAGTACTGCACCTTAACCACTGCGCCACCTCGGCTCCTCAATTTTATAGATATCAGACCTGCTTCCAAAATAACGTGACAATATTTGGAGTCCAAAACTGATTTTAAGGGACAAAAATGGATTTTCCTAAGCAACCCACTTGTCGTTAATCCTAACCGTTCTATCCATTAGATTTGTGTATCAGTAATTACATGACCTCGGTAGATGCCGTACACTAAATAAATAACCATTCTCCCCTACAGAAAACCCTAAAGGTGGCAAGATTTTTTTTTTAATGTCATGGGAATGCAAGAGAAATAATCGCCAAGTGAAGTATGCAATTTGTTTGCAAAATCACTGATGAAAATCAACACCTACCCATTAGTTAACATTTAAGCTGATTAATGGCGGTTAAGCCTTTTAAAGTGTTTAGCTTTAGCATCCATCTGCTGAACTCCAGGACTAGATAATATCTTCTTAGGGAGCAATGTTAAAGGACAATGACTGGCTAGACTTAGGAAATAAATTAGATCACCTCATCTACTGGTGACCTGGAGAGACAGCTGCACTTGAACTCCATCCAACCTTCATGTGCCCCAGATGTTTCACATCTTTTTGACTTGGATCAAAGCAGAATAGTTGATAAGTCAAATGTTTGCACTAGATAAAGAGCTTCCAAAAACCTTGGCGCTTCTGAGGGTCAAGGTATCTTGAGCAAGAGCAGCAAAGCCAAGGCTGCAGTTTTGTCAGGAAGGCAAAAGGGAAGTGAAATGAATCAGGGATATGAGGGAAAGCTCAAGAAAGGCTTGCCGTCTACAGCAAAGAATAGGCTGTGTGGACAAACGATACAAATAGGTGTATTTATAGGACATCCAATATAAAATGAGATAGACATTTTTTTTAAATTATTTTATTTTTTTGTTACATAAACAACACATACCCACAGCAGTGAAAAAAACAAAACAGAAAAGAACAAGAAACAAAACAGGAAAAGAAAAAACATCATCACATATAGCATGTCATTTGGTTACAGGTGTTTTAACATTTATCATTCTTATACATTTACTATTTCATTTAATAGGTTATAATATACGGTTTGGGTTGCTTTGTTTACCATCCCTTCTTCCTGTTATAACACCACCTTATTTTCCCTTTCTTTTCTCCCTTCCTCCCTTCTCTACTTTCTTCCTTCCTGCCCTCCTTTCCCTTCCTTCTTCCTGTACCTTTCTCCTACTCCTGCTCTTCCTCATCCCCTTCCTTCCCTCTCTCCTCCTCTTTCTCTCCTTTCCATCATCCTCTCCTTACCTCTTTCTTTTCACCCTCTCTCCCTTCTCTACTTCCTTCCTTCCTCCTCTCCTTCCCCTTCCTTCTTCCCTTACCTCTCCCTTACTCCTACTCTTCCTCTTTCCCTTCCTACCCTCTCTCCTTCCTTTTCTCTTCCCTTCCATCCTCCTTTCCTTTCCCTTTCCTTTCTCCCTCCCTCCCTCCCTTCTCTACTTTCCTCCTCTCCTTCCCCTTCCTTCTTCCCGTACCTTTCTCCTACTCCTGCTCTTCCTCATCCCCTTCCTTCCCTCTCTCCTCCTCTTTCTCTCCTTTCCATCATCCTCTCCTTACCTCTTTCTTTTCACCCTCTCTCCCTTCTCTACTTCCTTCCTTCCTCCTCTCCTTCCCCTTCCTTCTTCCCTTGCCTCTCCTTCGCTCCTACTCTTCCTTTTTCCCTTCCTACCCTCTTTCCTTCCTTTTCTCTCCCTTCCATCTTCTTTTCCTTTCCCTTTCCTTTCTCTCCCTCTCCCTGAGGTAGACATTTTTGACTTGTGGCAATACATCCTACGGCTGCTTATGTGTGTGCGGAAGAGGGGGATATAAATGACAAGCCTATCAACAGATTCAGACATGAACAAATGTTACCAAAAATCAGATTTGTCAGCATAGATTCCCCCTAGAATGCCTAAATCCTTGTCGATATAACGTCTATGAATTATCCTCCAGGGAGAATTTCTTCTAATTAAAGAAGTACTCCCTAGAGGGAATAATTCATCAATATTACGTCCACAAGAACTCAGGCATTCCAAGAGGAATTTATACTGACAAATTCATTCAATCTTGATTATTCTATACATTCAATTATTTGCTGAGACAAATACAATCATTCTGGTAGTAAGCATACGTGGTATTGAAATAAGAGTGTCATGCACTTAAAAGCACAAAACTGATTTATTTACATTCATAGTTTAAAGCAACTAACAATATTAGTTAATATTTAGGCTGCTTCTAACAATAATTACAGAGGCAACATTTGAATCAACCTGGAAGGCTAAAGGCTTTTCTTAAATGGAGCATTTTAAATAAAGATACACAGCACTTTAGATCTGAAGCAAAAACAAAGCCTTGCATCCTGCACCTGTTGTTATCTTCTTGATGTGTCTTTGAAGTTGTGTCTTTGATGTATTCATCTGACTGAGTAATCCCAGAAAAAATATATGTTTGAGGTAAGAAGCTAGTGACAGCACATCCTTGCTTGCTCCAAAGCTACTTCTCACCGTATGTTAACCGCTCCTTACCTCAAATGCCTGTTTTCTTAGTACAATTACCTAAGCATCCTGGAAAAACATTGCTGCTTTAAGGAGGCACCAGCAAGTGGGCTATGCATGCCCATACTTACTTCAAAGCACATAGCATCCCTAATTTTACACTAGATTTTTAGAAACCAGAAGAGAGCGAAGCAGACTGATTTAGGCCAAGCGCCAAAAGATAATAGTGTCATTACAGAGAAAACCCCAAACCCTAAAACGGCTTAAAGTTTGTGAGGGGGGGGACGGGACACACGACACTTTAGCTTATGCAATTTCTAAAATTTCTGGAAATGTATCTTAATGCCGTAATTTAAGGCCAGCTTTGGTTTTGAGATATTGGGTTCCTGTCAATCTGAGGCTATGTTGTTACTGCGGGGAAGTAAAGATATAGTGGAAATATCATGTTCCATTTCTGCCTTCTTTTTCTTGTAATACCTGTTCTTTGTTTAGCTATCAAGGCGGATTCCTACGTAAAAACTATTTTTCTTATTTCTCCTCCATGAAAAATCGTAGCTCTTAGCTTTTGTTGTTAAACCTGGCCATATACACATCAATGACTGTATTATTTCCTTTCATTCGAATTGCTGCTTTGGATTAGTAATCTCAAACTCTCCTAAAATCCCTGATTCTAATCATTTGAGCCCTAACTATATTTCTGCCTGTAATTTCTACTAGCATGGTGTTTTCTATTGTGACGACGAGTGTATAAACGGACTATCAGTGGTACAACACACATAAAACTGGTATTACTAGACCTCATACTCACTATGTTCTGTCCTGTTGGGAAAAATTACTAACTCCTACTATCTCCCTGTGATGAATAGTAAGAAGAATGGTATTTAAAGATCATAAATAAACCATCAAGAATTTGTGTGTTTAATATTTTAAACAGAACTTTAACTTAGCCATATAATGACTTTAATTCTACGTACAACTACCTAGAACCAATATTGTACACTATCAGTTTTATGCTCTACATTTTTAAACTTTGTATGGGGAATAAATGGTAGCAGATAACTCTGGAATAAACTCTGTCATCTAGGTTTTATTACAGTAGTGGGTGATAATGCAAATGCAAGACTAACGTGGAACCTTTGGGGTTCCTCTTCCAATCCTGAGACCACAAAAATATTTCAATGGCTTCATTTCTTGTAAGGGCAATCCTCCATTTCTTCTACTCTGCTAATCCCCCAAGCAATGGTGTAAATATATAGTACACTTCCCACTGATAGCTTTTCATTAAATGAAGAATTTCATAATACAAAAGAAATATATACCCCTTTCCCAACCTAGAGGCTTAGCTTTTTAATAATAGAATGAATATAAATTACAGAGGATAGACATGCCAGACATTATATGAATGTAACCCAATCCAGGTGCCCTTGCTCGGGCTGTATGCTAATTGTGGGATGAGGGTTAAAAGGTGTGATCCAAGAGCTTTGCAGAAAAAGGTAGGCTTCCAGAAACCAGACAGACAACTTTCTGTGGGCAGCAATTGGGGCACCAACACAGACTTAGTAAGGTTCCCTTTCTATGTTCTGAACTGTTGCCTCTCCCCCAGCCTAGGTGGCAGTGGTGGGTTCCTGCCTTTGATCCACCTTGGAACTGGCCTCAGGTGCCCTGGTTACTGCTGACACAATAGAGGCCTGGCTCGCCTTTATTCTGCCTCTGCCTTTATTCCCTAGAATTTGCACGTTCTCTTGCTTAGCAGCCTGGCAGGCAACTGACAGCTGAGGGTGTGATGGAGCTGGGCTAAGAGCCCGCAGTGTGGGTGGTTGCATGCTGAGATGTCATGACTTGGCATTTTTTGCAGCCAGCACCAATGGCCTAGTAATAACCCCTGGGCTTGCTATGCAGTGACTCAGTAAAGACAAGTGCCAGGGCCTTTTGGAGGCAGTGTGGTAGTGCCAGGCGCAACACAGGAATAAAGGGCTTGTGTTAGGGAAGTGCAATACAGTGAAAAGCAGGCTCTTCTCCAGCTCCAGGATGTTGCAGCATTTCGGTTTTGCAGGCACAAAGTAGAGCATGGAATTAAGACAGTATTTTGGGTTGCAAGCGTTTCTCTCTCTCTCAAATATTCCCAAAAGTCTGGATTTCAAAGGAGTCTTTGGAAAACAGACAAAGCTTTGCAGAAGGAGAGAATGTGGAAAAGGGAGTAATGATTCCTGTTTTTATACTCTGCTTCGATACACTAATTGCTGACTGGTTACCCTCAATAGAGGAGTTGATATGGACATATAATTATTCTCAGTGTGTGTGTATCATAGGATGCTATGAGTCCTGAGATGAAAAAACACACATTTCTCTCAGTTTTTATTGCCTCTGTGATCCCCGGGGACCAGGGGTGGGTTTCAACCGGTTCGCGGCGGTCCCTGCGAACCGGTTGGTCGGCGAACCCGGAAGTAAGTAACTTCCGGGAATGGCGAAGGGCGCACCCGCCCGCCCGCACTCCTTACCCGGTTTTGACGAGTTCTGCGCTTCCACGCATGCGCAGGACGCATGCAGTGCCTGCGCGATCCTCCAGGAGCAGCTGGAGCATCGCACAGACGCTAGTATGCATGCGTGCACCGTGCGTGTGCACGAGGACGCCGCCGGCCCCGTTCCAACCGAACCGGTTGGAACGGGGCGAGAAACCCACCCCTGCCGGGGACGGAATTCAGGGCGAGAGTAGGTGTTCACTCCTAGCCACTTGCTTTCCAATCTCAAAGACTTAAAATCAGTTCTGCGCACCTGTTCATCTCTTTAAAAAAAATCAACCAATGGCCTTTCCCTCTGTCTTCTATCCGCAGGGAGACCTAGCCAAGAAGAAGATCTATCCAACTATCTGGTAGGTTCATTTTTGCTGCTCAGCAAGATTCCTCATGCTTCTTGTACCTGGCTTGATTTCATGACTAGCTTGATTTTCTGCACAGGTGGTTATATCGTGATGGGCTGCTTCCTGACGACACGTATGTGGTGGGCTATGCCCGATCCCAGCTCACAGTTGCCGATATCCGCAAACAGAGTCACCCGTATCTCAAGGTGAGCCTTGCCTCTTTAGCACCTCTGGCCTTCCTGGGATAATAAGCATATCCTTGGACTTTGCTGTAATGCTGCTAAGAGCCAGAACTTGATCCACTCCGTGGCACGACAAAACCGCGCTAGTCAAAATCGCGGTGATAAAATCGCGGCAGTAAAGCCGCGACGTCATCACCGCCGCGACAACAGCGCGGCAACAGAAGGGCGCTTTAAAACGGCGCCGCGGCAGAAAGCCGACTTCAATTAAGGTAAGGGTTAGGATTAGGTTTAGGGGTTTGTTTTAGGGTTAGGTTTAGGTTTAGCGTTAGGTTTAGCGTTAAGTTTAGGATTAGGTTTAGGGTTAGGGTTAGGTTTAGCATTAGGTTTAGCGTTAGGTTTAGGGTACTGAGTGCTTGGGAATGAGCGAATTTGCCCTCCGCGATTATGTCATCGCGGTAGGGTCGCGTTTTTCCTTAGCGCTTAGAACGGCGCGAATTAGTCTTCACGCTTATGTCTCCGCGGATAAGGGCTTCGCGGATTTGTGGTGGAACCGATCCACTCTGCCAGATGAGGACTGATAGACTGCTGCTGCTGCTGCCATAGGCGGTGATAGGGGAGAAGCACATCTATAGGAAAGCAGAAAAGAATTATTACTCGGGTTTTTTTTGCAGGATAACAAATCTTGATCTTGTTTTAGGCCAGCCCCGAGGAAGAAAAAAAACTGGACAATTTTTTTGCTCGCAATTCGTACATCTCAGGCCAATATGATGACCAGGCCTCTTTTGAAAAGCTAAACGCCCACCTGAATGCCCTTCACAATGGAGAGAAGGCAAACCGCCTCTTCTATCTGGCTCTCCCGCCCAGTGTCTACAAGGAAGTCACTACGCACATCCGGGAAACCTGCATGAGCTCTGTGTAAGTTTTGGGGCCCGGAGTTACTTACTGAGGGATAACAGAAAGCAGTGAACCTAAAGAAAAGGGAGCTTGTATGCAGGGGGCTTGTATAAGAGCCGAGGTGGCGCAGTGGTTAGAGTGCAGTACTGCAGACCACTTCAGCTGACTTATCTGCAGTTCAGCGGTTCAAATCTCACCGGCTCAGGGTTGACTCAGCCTTCCATCCTTCCGAGGTGGGTGAAATGAGGACCCAGATTGTGGGGGCGATATGCTGACTCTGTAAACCGCTTAGAGAGGGATGAAAGCCCTATGAAGCGGTATATAAGTCTAACTGCTATTGCTATTGCAGTGTCAGAGGAGGCTGTATTTGACAGGAGGCATAGGAAACGGAACCAAACCCTGACTAACATGAAGCATAGTTAAAAATTCTGCCAGCACAAGTGCCCTTTAAGAAGAAAGGGGACAAGTCACATCAGGGGAAAATAAATAGTCCTTCCTTGGAAGCAGTTGCAAATCTTCTCCTAGGAATTGCGAAGCCATTAACTTGATTGTGGCCGTCCCTCCCCCGCTAGACAAAACCCTTGCTATTTTTCTTACGTTTCTTAAGCTGAAAGGGGACGTAAGTAGGAAGAATGAGGAGTCTGTCAATGTGTCCTTATAGTAATAATTATTTTTGAAAATTGCTTGTTCGTGTACTCGTGACCCGACATTTTCGCGATAGACATAGGCGCGCCGACAAAATAGCGCCGATGAAAACGCGCCGACAAAATCGCGCCCACAAATCCGCGACGTCAAAACCGCGCCGACAAAAGCGCGATGACAAGCACAATAAAATAAAATAAAAATTAGGGTTAGGGTTATAACATACGTATACGCGTCCCACTATGTTAATGTTGATTAACATGTTGATGACGCGCATTTGTCGTCGCGATTTTGTCGAAAATCAATTAGCGATTTTGACGGCGCTCATTTGTCCGTCGCGGTTTTGTCGGCGCGCATTTGTCTATTGCGCATTTGTTGGTGAACCCGTGTACTAAAGGAGTAAAATAGAAGAGAAAAAAAGGGTGGTTTGTTTCTGTTTAAGGCTGTAAAAGATACAAGCAGTGTCTGAGGACGGAGCAAGACTTATAGTGATGTGAGTACATTTTGGGTGCTCTTCAGAGCCCTTTAAGGCCTGCAAGGTGGAAACAGAAAATGCCACTGTGATAGCATCATATACATATTCAGATAAGGCTTTTTGACCTTCATCGCTTTTCAATGATGTTTGAAGCAGAATCTGGATGGCCTTTCTCTGGAGCAGCCTTCCTTGGCTTCATTCACTTGTACGTATATGATTCATAGACAAACTCTATCCTCTTTTTGTCCCAAATCTCAAGTGGCTGGAATCGGCTGATTGTGGAAAAGCCCTTCGGCAAGGATTTGGAGAGCTCCAATGATCTATCCAATCACATGTCGGCACTGTTTAGAGAGGACCAGCTCTATCGCATTGACCACTACCTGGGCAAGGAGATGGTGCAGAACTTGATGGTGCTCAGGTAAAGTAGAAAAACCTGAAAATAAGTGAAAATAAGTCACGAAGTGGATCTGTGCAGATAAGCAGCTACCCAAATCAGATTTACCTTCACTTGTTTACACTGAACCAGGGGTGGGTTCCTACCAGTTCGCACCTATTCGGTAGAACCGGTTCATCAAATCTACCGAACCGGTTAGAAGAGGTTCCACCAGTGGACCCGGAAAGCAGGCCATACCTACAGAAGAGGTTCCAAAAATTTTTGAAAGCCACCACTGGCAAGGATCTTGTAACTTGACAGCTTTAAAACTTGCATGCTTTAATGCCAGAGTTTCTGAATAGCTACTTGGACCCACCTAAGTACTAATTCATAATTTCATATCCGGTCACATGGGCAGCAAGCCACTCCCATTCAGTCACATGGGTGGCAAGCCACTCCCACAAAGGAGGCCACACCCACAGAGTAGGTTCCAACAATTTTTGAAACCCACCACTACACTGAACCAAACTTGATTGGATTTGATTTAATGAATTTATAGGCCGCCCAATCCCGAAGGACTCTTTCCCGAAGGAAACTTCTTAAAGTTTCCAAACTCTTCCTGTGTGGAAGCTTTCAGCAACCTTAATACCAACAAGGCATCGTTTTTATAAGGGTGTGGACAAGAGCATTGTTGGGTGGAGAGAGCCCAGCCTATAAAATTAAGAGGCCCTGTGGTTTCATTGTTTGAGGGACCTCTACTTTGCAGCTTCTGAGTCAGATCACTTTTGGTTGCCTTGATAGATTTGGAAACCGGATATTCGGCCCCATCTGGAACCGTGACAACGTGGCCTGTGTCATCCTGACTTTCAAAGAGCCATTTGGCACAGAGGGTCGGGGAGGCTACTTCGATGAGTTTGGCATCATTCGGTACGTTTTGGGGCTGAGGTACAGCAAAAGGTGTTGGTATGGCAGAGATTTCCTGATATTTTACAAGGACCAATTTTATTTATTATATTATTCTAGTGCATGCATTTAGTAAGCCAATGACTATAATAAGTATAATATAATGACTATAATAAGTACAATAGAGCCGAGGTGGCGCAGTGGTTAAATGCAGCACTGCAGGCTACTTCAGCTGACTGCAGTTCTGCAGTTCGGCTGTTCAAATCTCACCAGCTCAAGGTTGACTCAGCCTTCCATCCTTCCGAGGTGGGTAAAATGAGGACCCGGATTGTTGTTGGGGGCAATATGCTGACTCTGTAAACCGCTTAGAGAGGGCTGAAAGCCCTATGAAGCGGTATATAAGTCTAACTGCTATTGCTATTGCTATATTTTTTTTAAAGGTTCAAAATTGAAATAACTTTATTGCAATATTTAACAAGTACAAGGGAATTGGTATTCAGATATCCAAAACTACACTGATGATATCAGAGTAACTAGGAAAGATACACACAAAGAAAGAATTTTGGCTAAAAATCCATTTTAAATCAAATAATGTACGTGTTTTCTCATATGCATGCCAAAAGATTAAAATTAGCAATCTGGGTATTACAAACTTTAAGATAGCAGTATAAAATACAAATAAATGTTGGTAGATAAAGTAATAAAATTATCCAAAAGAGATTTAAGGATTAAGCTAATTTCTAAAAGTGAAAAATAAAGGGAGGGGATTTGGGTTGGATATGAAAGCTTACTGAGCATTTCCTCCGCAAACTGCCCTCACTTCCTTCTTTTTTTAAATCAATTTTTTCCCATCCAATGACCTATTTTTCTCTGCTACCCTGTAGTTTGAGAACTAGCATGTTAAAGAGAAATCTAATTATGTAGATTTTCTATGTGGAGGATCCTTTCTTCCCATGTAGAAGCATTGCCCTCCCTGCCTAGATTGCAATGGTGTGTTCCTTTTTGCTGTTGATTGATTGATTGATTGATTGATTGATTGATTACATTTATATGCCGCCCTTTTCCCCGAAGGGGACTCAGGGCGGCTCACAATTCAGTCAGGGAAGGGGGTACAGACAGGGGGATAAAAAGACAAGACATAACAATACAAAATTTAAAACACACAACAACCATACCATTCGAGAAGGGGGGCAAAAACTCTTTAGCCCCAGGCCTGTCGGAACAGCCAGGTTTTAAGGGCTTTGCGGAAGGCCTGGAGGGTGGTGAGGGTTTGAATCTCCACGGGGAGTTCGTTCCAGAGGGTCGGAGCAGCCACAGAGAAGGCTCTCCTCCGGGTAGTCGCCAGTAGGCATTGGCCGGCGGATGGAATTCGGAGGAGGCCTAATCTGTGGGATCTGATCGGTCTATTGGAGGTAATTGGCAGCAGGCGGTCTCTCAAGTACCCAGGTGAAGGAAACTGATAGTATCGGATGAGATATAGAAGATTCTAACTGCAGATGGATTTGATACACAAAGACTAAAAACAAATGGTGAAAGGCAGCTTTACTTGGAAAAGCCTTCAGAACTTATAACAACATCAAGCATCTGCCTATCTCAGTCCTTGGGAAGGACTCGATAGGTGAATAAAAATACCAGTCTAAGCATCTGGCTAATTGTATAGCAAGCATAATGCTAATAATAATAATATGGGATGACTGTGCACAGCTGTAATCAAAAGATGTTCCTGCTACTTCTGTAGGGACGTGATGCAGAATCATCTTCTTCAGATGCTTTGTCTGGTAGCTATGGAGAAACCAACTTCTACCAACTCGGATGATGTCCGTGATGAAAAGGTAGGATCCTGGTTCTTCTGACTCAGTGCCTTCGGGCAAAACTGCATTTTGCTACATTTTACTATTGAGCCTTCTATAATTTCAATCTGCTGACAATGCTTTCCTCTAGGCCCAGAGCTTCCTAGGCTTCATTTTGTTAGATTATATTAATTACAAAACCAAACTAAACATAAGACAAATTGTTTATTTCAAGGATCACCTTTATTTCCAAGGATCCCACAAGTATTAGATTTAAACAAACAAACAGGGATGGCTGCATCACGGTTCACCGACAAAAGGGTGAATGACAAAACCGTGCCCGAACTAAACCGCGGTGACAAAACCGTGTGTTCTAAAGCGCTCCAACGAATGAGCGCTGAATCGCGGTGACAACAGCGCGGCGACAGAAGCGCGCTGTAAAACTAAACCTAAACCTAACCTCTAAACCTAAACCTAACCCTTACCTTAAGTTAAATTGGCTTTCTGTCGACGCGCTGTTGCAAAGCGCCCTTCTGTCGACGCGCTGTTGCAAAGCGCCCTTCTGTCGACGCGCTGTTGTCGACGCGTTGATGACATCGCGGTTTTAGCACCGCGGTTGAGTCGGGCGCGGTTTTGTCGTTCGCCCTTTTGTCGGGTCACGCTGAATCACGGTCCCTTGCATAGGGGACCATCTGGCCAGGAAAAAAGGCAAGGGTTACCTGGGCTTGTATGGAATATCCCCACAGGAGGGAGCTACAGGAGATCGGAAGGAGCAACTTTACTGATTCTCCTTAAAGTAACTTGAATATTTTGTGTCTAACCATAACGGCCACTTTGTCAATACCCGCGACATGTTCTCAAAGTTTAGACATTGCCTAGAGGCCCAAAGGAGGGGACTGCTGATCTATCTCTAAAATAGGAATGAATTACTAAGACTAGATCTTCCTAAAGCCTTTCCATCTCTTCTGAAAAGTTGAGTGTCTCATAATGACCTGATCATCCATGCTGATCAAACAAGAACAGTTCTTTCCACTAATTTATCTTCCCTTTAAATCAATGTTTCTCAACCTTGGTGACTTTTAAGTCCTGGGGACTTCAACTCCTGTGCTGGCTGGGGGATTCTGGGAGTTGAAGTCCCCAGGACTTAAAAGTTGCCAAGATTGAGAAACACTGCCTTCAATATTTCTTCTGTCAAGGTAAGTATTTAGAGCTTTATCATTGGAGAGTGTTTTTCTGAGCATATAAGATACACGTAAGTGTACCTCTATGCCAATTGGAAAGCCTGCCTGTTGGTCACATTGGAATTCCCGCTGTTAAGTTGACTGCATTGTCTGGAAATGGATATGGATCGCCTCACTTCACGTCTGCTGCTGTGTGATCTTGAGTCTCCTCCATGTTTTCCCTGTTAGGTGAAGGTTCTGAAGTGCATCAAAGAGGTGCAATGTGAAAATGTAGTCCTTGGGCAGTACGTGGGCAATCCATCTGGACAAGGAGAGGCTCAGAAGGGCTACCTTGATGACTCCACGGTTCCAACTGGTTCTACCACCCCTACCTTTGCAGCTGCCGTGCTGTATGTGGACAATGAACGGTGGGATGGTGAGTGTGACCCAGTGGTGGGTTTCAAAAAATTGTTCAAACCTACTTTGTGGGTGTGGCCTCCTTTGTGGGAGTGGCTTGCCGCCCATGTGATCGGATGGGAGTGGCTTGCCGCCCATGTGACCGGATATGAAGATGCCGACGACACTTGTCAGAACCACCTTAAATGACCTCACACACAGCACTGGCATGCATAAGAATATGATGTAAACTTGTTTTTTTAAAGGGCATCTTTGGTTTGCGTTAAAACAGCTTCAACACACGCAGTAGTCATCCTTACCTTTCACAGAGGCACTGGGTTTTATAAATATGAGCATGATAGTGTAGAATAATCACATCCAAGGACCAGTGGTGGGTTTCAAAAAATTGTTGGAACCTCTTCTGTAGGTGTGGCCTGCTTTCCGGGTCCACTGGTGGAACCTCTTCTAACCGGTTCGGTAGATTTGACGAACCGGTTCTACCGAATAGGTGCGAACTGGTAGGAACCCACCTCTGGTTTGACCATACAGCAAAGGACCAGCCAAAGGAAAACATGCTTTGAACTGCGGGGAAACTGTGTGTAGTGGGCAAGTGTCCTTGTATCTCATGGCCTATTTACTCCCCTCCCTGTAGGAGTACCATTTGTCTTGCGCTGTGGCAAGGCACTGAATGAGCGCAAGGCGGAAGTACGGCTGCAGTTCCGGGAGGTGCCAGGTGACATTTTCAAACAACAATGCAAGCGCAATGAATTGGTGATCCGTGTGCAGCCTAATGAGGCTGTTTACACCAAGATGATGACCAAGAAACCAGGGATGTTCTTCAACCCAGAAGAATCCGAACTGGACCTCACTTATGGCAACCGCTACAAGGTACATTATTTTATCGGCCATTGAAAATACAAACACATTTTTGCATTGGTAGGTGTTCAAGGGGTCTGCTGTATACAGTGTGTTAGCCGAATGCCCGTGGTCGTGTCTATATAAAATGCTAAACTTGGCCAAATAAAGAACTCAACTACAGTAGCCAATTTATATAACAGTATACAACGTGCTAAGCTTCATTAGTTGGTTTGGAGGGTGAGGTGGGATGGAATTGTCAGATTAGTGCAGGAGCCGAGGTGGCGCAGTGGTTAGGGTTCAGTACTGCAGGCCACTTCAGCTGACTGCTATCTGCAGTTCAGCGGTTCAAATCTCACCGGCTCAGGGTTGACTCAGCCTTCCATCCTTCCGAGGTGGGTGAAATGAGGACCCAGACTGTGGGGGCAATATGCTGACTCTGTAAACCGCTTAGAGAGGGCTGAAAGCCCTATGAAACGGTATATAAGTCTAACTGCTATTGCTATTGCTATTTTATGAGCCTAGCCTGTTTTGGTTAAGTCACACTTCTGTGTAATGCTTGAAGCCAGAAAATAGGATGTTCAAAAACAAGGACAGGTGTGTAGTGGGAGATAGAGAGGTAATGATTTAGTACTATATAGCTCAAACCCCCAAGATGTCTATAGTTGGTTTCCCTATTTTTTAGAAAGTTAGATTACTGCTGGCATATTTTCAGATCAGTGGTGGGTTTCAAAAATTGTTCGAACCTACTCTGTGGGTGTGGCCTCCTTTGTGGGAGTGGCTTGCCGCCCATGGGACCGGATGGGAGTGGCTTGCCGCCCATGTGACCGGATATGAAGATGCCAACGACACTTGTCAGAACCACCTTAAATTACCTCACAGACAGCACTGGCATGCATACGAATATGACGTAAACTTGTTTTTTAAAAGGCATCTTTGGTTTGCGTTAAAACAACTTCAACACACGCAATGTTCTGATTGCACCACAAACGCAGTAGTCATCCTTCCCTTTCAGAGAGGCACTGAGTTTTATGAATATGAGCATGATAGTATAGAATAATCACATCCAAGGACCAGTGGTGGGTTTCAAAAATTTTTGGAACCTCTTCAGTAGGTGTGGCCTGCTTTCCGGGTCCACTGGTGGAACTTCTTCTAACCGGTTCGGTAGATTTGACGAACCGGTTCTACCGAATAGGTGCGAACTGGTAGGAACCCACCTCTGTTTCAGATGTACCTCTATCTCACACAAAGGGGTAGGAATGTAGAGCATCTTTAGAAAATGTGGATATCATCTCTATTGTTTTTCAGCAGATCAGATCTCCAAATGCAATTACTTTGATTTTGAATAGCCATCGGAAACCCATAGTAAATCGTGGTCATGTGATATGAGACACTGGAAATGGTCATAAATGCAAGCCAATTGCCAAGCGCCAAAAACGTGGCTGCTTGGGAGGGAGGGAGGGAGGCGGCAGCCATCAGAACCTCAAATCTGGGTTGTAAGTAGCCCTGGGGAACACCGTCATAACTTCAAGTGTTGCTAAGCAACCGATCCTGAGGACTCCCTTTATGTGAATCCTGGCATATTGCAGTGACTGGGAAGTCATCGCTTGACACGGTAACGTTAGATTTTTAAGTATCCTATCACTGCCTTCCATAATTAAGGTGTCCTGTCTGCTTCTAAAGGCTTCATTTCTAAAACTATTTGTATTGTATTGTATTTGTATTTATTTGTCTTGTATGCCGCCCACTCCCGAAGGACTCCAGGCGGCTCACAATAGACAAGGGAAGGGGGAAGACTAGACAAAGACAACACTTTAAAAACAAAACCACAACATTCACAATTTCCGCGGGGCTGGATGTTTCACAGGACCCCCCGGCCTGCTGGAGCAGCCAGGACTTGGTGGCTTTGCGGAAAGCCGGGAGGGTCGTAAGGGTCCGGATCTCGACAGGGAGATCATTCCAGAGGGCTGGAGCTGCAACAGAGAAGGCTCTTCCCCGGGGGGTCGCCAGCCGACATTGGCTGGCAGATGGAATCCGGAGGAGACCTAACCTGTGAGATCTGATCGGTCTATGGGAGGTAATCGGCAGGAGGCGGTCTCTCAGGTACACTAATTGTTAGGGCATTTGATGGCATACAAAAAAAACCCCTTTTGTTTTCTGTTCTTTTCCGCAGGATGTGAAACTCCCAGATGCTTATGAGCGCCTTATCTTGGATGTTTTCTGTAGCAATCAGATGCACTTTGTGCGCAGGTGAGGGGTGTGTGTGTGTCAGCAAGGCACAATTAGGAAAAAAGCTAACTTTTCCAAGCACCTGATAGTGGTTCACCGACAAATGCGCGCCCGACAAAAGCGCACCGAGAAAAGAGCGAAGTCGAAATCGCGCCCGCAGAACTGCGGCGATAAATGCACGCCGACGAAAGCGCGCTATCAACAAACCACGCGAAAGCAAGGTGATAACCCTAAACCTAACCCTTAGGGTTATTACCTTGTTTTTGCGTGATTTGTTGATAGCGCGCTTTCGTCGGCGTGCATTTATCACTGTGGATCTGTGGGCGTGATTTCGACTTCGCTCTTTTGTCGGGCGTGCATTTGACGGGTCACGCCTGATAGCAGTTGGCGGCTGCATTTTCCAAGCTCCTGATAGCGTATTGATAGCCCCTGGTGTTTTCTTCCATGGGTTATGCATATCTGTGATGCGCCTAGAGCAGTGTTTCTCAACCTTGGCAACTTGAAGATGTCTGGACTTTTAACTCCCAGAATTCCCCAGCCAGAGTTAAAAGTCCAGACATCTTCAAGTTGCCAAGGTTGAGAAACACTGGCATAGAGCATTATGGCACAGTTTCTTTTAGTTTCAAATCTCTGAATTATAGATACAGATTGAAGACTCAGAACTCAGTACTTAATGAAGGCCATAACCTAGTCCTCTCTGGTCTGATAACAATTCTTTCCTAGAGTTTCTTTGGATTTCTACAACTCAGCCTAACCTTCCTTGCCTTCTCCCTCAGTGACGAACTACGAGAGGCCTGGCGTATATTCACCCCGCTGCTCCACCAAATCGAGGCAGAGAAGACCAAACCGATTTCCTATAGCTATGGCAGGTGAGATTAGAAATGATTGCGGGGCTGTTGGGAGGGCAGCAATGCTTCCTTTGAAAAGCAAGCTACAGAGAGTAGGCAGAGTAGCCGAGGTGGCGCAGTGGTTAAATGCAGCACTGCAGGCTACTTCAGCTGACTGCAGTTCTGCAGTTCGGCTGTTCAAATCTCACCGGCTCAGGGTTGACTCAGCCTTCCATCCTTCCGAGGTGGATAAAATGAGGACCCGGATTGTTGTTGGAGGCAATATGCTGACTCTGTAAACCGCTTAGAGAGGGCTGAAAGCCCTATGAAGCAGTATATAAGTCTAACTGCTATTGCTATTGCTAGCCCAGCCCCTTGGTGTGTGATCTGTTCATACACAGAAATGTCACTCCTAGCCTTTTCTGGCTTCTGGAAACAGTCTTGCTCTTCCCTCAAAGGGCAGGGTTCTCTTTCAGCTGGCATGCTGGTTTTTGCATTCACTAACTTATGCCACTAAATATCTAAGACAGCTATATCCCTAGGCACTTTTCAGGATACCCGGCACTCATTTCCAGAAATGATTACACTAAGTCACAGTTAGTGCACAGATCCTTGTCACATGACAGAGTTAAACAAAGGCTTGGACCCAAGGCTGGCCCACTGGGAGAATCAAATAAAACAATTTGACAGGTATCAAAACTGCCAGGACCTCCTGGCACCTCTGCACTCAAGAGCTGGCCGGGGAGTGGGGAGATAGATAGATTTAGGCCAGGTAAAATGAAAAGTCTTGCTCTCTCCTCAAAGGGCAGGGTTCTCTTTCAGCTGGCATGCTGGGTTTTGCATTCACTTACTTATGCCACTAAATATCTTAAGACAGCTATATCCCTAGGCACTTTTCAGGCTACCCAGCACTCATTTTCAGAAATGATAACACTTAAGGCACATTCACAGATCCTTGTCACATGACAAAGTTAAACAAAGGCTTGGACCCAAGGCTGGCCCACTGGGAGAATCAAATAAAACAATTTGACAGGTATCAAAACTGCCTGGCACCTCTGCATTCATGTAGAGATCTTGGATCTTGAGATCACTCAAGTGCTGGCCGGGGAGTGGGGAGATAGATAGATTTAGGCCAGGTAAAATATGAAAAGGGATTTTTAATGAGTTTCAGTCACTTCATGGAAATGAAAACAGCACACCAGCACATTTCTGGATCATTAAAGGAAACCATTACTATTTTTCTCAGCTCCTCAGGTGAGAAGAGCGGCGGTACAGAAATCGTAAACGGTTCACCGACAAATGCGCGCCGACAAAGCCGCGTCCACAAAAGCACGCCATCAACAAACATGGGTTAGGGTTATAACGTTGTTTTCGCGTCCCACTATGTTGTGGGAGCCGAGGTGGTGCAGGGGTTAAACGCAGCACTGCAGGCTACTTAGGCTGACTGCAGTTCTGCAGTTCGGCTGTTCAAATCTCACCGGCTCAGGGTTGACTCAGCCTTCCATCCTTCCGAGGTGGGTAAAATGAGGACCCGGATTGTTGTTGGGGGCAATACGCTGACTCTGTAAACCGCTTAGAGAGGGCTGAAAGCCCTATGAAGCGGTATATAAGTCTAACTGCTATTGCTATTGTTTGTTGATGGCGTGCTTTTGTGGGCGCGGTTTTGTCCGCGCGCATTTGTCGGCCGCGTATTTGTCGGGTCACGATCGTAAATAGTTATTTGTTGAAGTCCATGAGTATATGTGGGGCTTGCTCATAGCCGTGTTTCTAGAAATATTAATAGTTTTTTTTTTATAAAAATCTTCTAGCCGTGGCCCTACCGAGGCTGATGAATTGATGAAGAGAGTTGGCTTTCAGTACGAAGGCACCTACCGGTGGGTCAATCCTCACAAGCTCTGAATCCTGCCAGCCTCTTGGAATGGCACCCGCAGCTCGTCTCCACATCTCTCCAGAGAAACTGAGCCCATCCCGGCTCGGCAGTGGCCTGTGTCCTACCCCAAAGACTCTAACGTGCCCATCTTGTCTGAGGGAGCAACTCACTGGGGATAAGGCACTCGTGCGCTTCTCCAGCTGCAGTGGGATGTCTTCGGCGTGAACAGCATCTTCTTCTGCTGACCTCTTGGTGGACCGCGGGTACCCTCTGTCCCTATCCCATTCCAGTTTCTGCTGCTATGCTGGGGAAGCTTCTGGAGCCATGGGGAACCTGCAGAGGTGGTGTTTGTTTGTTTTTTTGCTCTCAACACTCCATACTCTTTCCTCGTCTATCTACATCAGTGTTTCTCAACCTTGGCAACTTGAAGATGTCCGGACTTCAACTCCCAGAATTCCCCAGCCAGCGAATGCTGGCTGGGGAATTCGGGAGTTGAAGTCCGGACATCTTCAAGTTGCCAAGGTTGAGAAACACTGATCCTACATAATGCTGCTTTATTCAATGGCTTTTACTTGGAACTACTTCTTAACATTCCTTTCGATTTGTACATGATGCTGTTCTGTAAACGAAAGTTATTACAAACCCCCCCCCCCCATTTTGCGTCTCGTGAATGTGTCTGTTTGGGCCTCTTAAGTCTACTTGTAGCAATGAGCTCTTCCTTCATCTTCACCCGTTGGGGCAACCGAATCTCAGTATTGCACCACAGCGGCTGGCCCGAAGGGCTATAAATGAAATATGGGAGCAGCAGGGCTTGGACCTGTATTGCCAAGGTAGCATCCATGCCTCTCCTTTTCCAAACAAAGGGGAAGGCAGCAGACAAGAGCTGGAGCCACCACCTCCTCATGGAGGAAGCCGTCTCTGATAACTGAACTTTCTCTCAGGCTCAGCTTCTGTCCTGGAACCTCTTAGATTCCATTCCTAATCCATACATATATTAGGAAACCGGCTCTCTTGAAACCGTGCTGTGAAGTTCTCAGCAGGAGCTTTGCCTTTCACCTGGCAGAAAACTTCTAGGATATGCAGGGTTGCTGTTCAATTCCACGAGCAAAGAGATTGATGAGGCTCCCGTGTACCCTTAAGGGGGAGAGAAGAGCAGAGGAAGAAGCACTTGAAGGATAAGGGCTGCAGTATAATTTTTAAAAAAACCAAAGCTGCTCCCTCTTAACACCTGTTAAGGATCTTGGCTACCTTCCAGTTTATATTTTCTCTCGAGCCAGGACTGCACAGCTGTTTTCAGACCGAGCATCACATTTGGCCTTTTTAGCGGTATGCTGCAATCTGCATACTACGAAGTCGATAAGAGGCTGGACGGTTCACCGACAAATGCACGCACGACAAAAGCGCGATGAGAAAAATGTGATGTCGAAATTGCGCCCACATAGGCGCGCCGACAAAAGCGCGCCATTAAGAAACAACATGAAAACAATGTAAGAACCCTAAACCTAACCCTTACCTTAACCCTAATCGCGCTTTTGTCGGTGCGCTGTTGTCGGGCACGCATTTGTCGGGTCACAAGGCTGGACAGCAGCTCTTATTTAATGTGATTGCCCTCTATGCATTTAATAATGTCCTCCTGTTAACCTTAAACATTGCAACCCAGTGGGCGAATCTGAGCCAGGCGAGCGAGAATTGCACCATTTTTGGAAGCCTCCACACACACACACTTTGGGAGATTGGTAGTCAGACCAAGCTTCCAGAGCTTTTCCCCATCATCTTCCCGTGCTCTGCCTTGTTACTGCTATTAAACTCATTTCTGCCCAGAACTCTTCACTCTCATTCTGGGTTACCAGTTATTGCTGTGATCTTTTTAGGATCCCGCTGAAGGAGCCCCAAATTTCATATCTGTGTTTTCCATTAGTCCAAGCTGGCCAACTGTGTGACCCGACAAAACCGCGGTGAGAAAACCGCGACGTCATAAACGCGCGCACAACAACGTGCCGACAAAACCGTGATTTAAGTTAAGGTAAGGGTTAGGTTCAGGGTTAGGTTTAGAACTCGCGGTTATTGTTTGTTGAAGGCGTGCTTTTGTCGGTGCGCTTCTGCGCTCATTCATCAGCGTGATTTAGAACTCGCGGTTTTCTCGCTGCAGTTTCGTCGGCGCGCTTTTGTCGAGCGCGCATTTGTCGGTGAACCGGCCAACTGTGCTCCCTCCGCCCTGTGCCTTTGTGATTCAGTCCAGGAATCTTTTAAATCACCCCATCAGAGGACGTACCGAATGGTGATATCAGTGTGGTCCAACGTCTCTCCATCACAAGTCCAGCAGCTTACCAGTGGCTGTCTTTGGCATATTCCCCCACAGAGGATGTTCTGTTGTTGTGCAGCTTGTTGCCTTTCTTCCCAGTCTTCCCCTTTGGGGGAGGTGAAGCGAACCGCTCGAACCCGGTGCACACTCACAAAGGGCAGGTCAAACTGTGGGACACAATTACA
Organism: Thamnophis elegans; assembly: GCF_009769535.1. Lineage (NCBI taxonomy): Eukaryota > Metazoa > Chordata > Lepidosauria > Squamata > Natricidae > Thamnophis > Thamnophis elegans. The sequence goes on from NC_045542.1 coordinate 6,535,665, forward strand.
TCGCCTGAGCAAAAAGCAGCCCCTTGTCTCTATAGAGTTTGGAAGGAGCTGTTACAAATATCTCTGCTAACAGTGCGGAGAAGAGCAATGTTTGCAAGCACCTAGAACTTGGATGTGGCGGTCAACTTACTGCAATATTCAATTTGGCAAAATAAAATAGATGGAGGGAAACTTGTTAAATTTATCAATTGTAATTTAGTATGGTTTTTAATCCAGAAAATGAAACTTTGTGGGTTTTCCTTAACACTTAAGTGTGCATGCTGAGGCAGGATATTGCCATAATGCTATGCGTGTGACACACACACCCCGCGCATGCGTGTGACCAGCAACACCCCCACACACTCTTTTGCCATGTTTTTTTTTGCCCTCCCCACACTCCAGAGGCTTTCTAGGAGCCTGGGGAGGGCGAAATCAGCCTCCCCTGCTTCCCTGAAGGCTCCGGAGGGCAAAAAAATCGACCTACTGCCAAACCGGAAGTCACCATTCCCGAACTTCTGGGTTCCCTGTAGGTCCGTTTTTTGCCTTCAGGAGGCTTCCCTGAAGGCTCCGGAGGGTGAAAAACCGGTCCTATGAGCAAACCGGAAGTCCGTTCCTGAATTTCCAGTTTTCCCGGAGGGCCGGTTTTTCAATCTCCGGAGGGCAAAAAACTGCCTCAAAAGAAGGAGATCTAAATTGCAGACTAATTCTGTCTGGGGAGAAGTGTTACCTCAATCGGATCTAATATGGAAAGTCCTTGGTAGAGGAGAATTTGAAACGCGTAGCCACTCAATTTTGTCAAGAGTTGATTGTCAGTCTGTTCTTCCCCATATACACTGAAACTGCCACAGCATCACTTAATTGGCCCAACATACACAGTATGTAGCTGGATATAATCTATATCTATATATCTGGCTTTGTACCAGCAGAAGACCTTCCTCAGTAGCTTCACGTAGATCTCAAACTAGAGAGGGTGAGAGCATTGAACCTGTAACACCCGATATGTGAGGGGACTTAGGCGCAACCTCTCCCCCCACCCCCCCATCAACACTGACAGGAACTGGCCCTGAAAAAAAGGAGAACTGCAGAAAAGCCGTGTCTCCCACTTCTAATGCTCACAGTGGTCAAGAAAGATGCCATGGCCAGTAGTACCGAAGATTGCTTAGAACTAAGGGAGAATCAGAATGTATTGTATTGTATTTGGTTTATTTGTATGCCGCCCTTCTCCAGGAGGGACTCAGGGCGGCGAACAACTCAGGGGGGAAAGGGAACATAAACAACAGTACACATAATTAAAATACACAAAATCACACAGCCATACCAGTCGAGAGGGGAGGGGAACTCATCAACCCCAGGCCTGCCGGCACAGCCAGGTTTTGACAGCTTTCCGGAAGTCCTGGAGAGAGGTGAGGGTCCGGATCTCCACGGGGAGTTCATTCAAAGGGCCAGAGCTGCTACAGAGAAGGCCCTCCCCTGGGTAGTAGCCAGATGGCATTGGCTGGTGGACAGAACCCGGAGGAGGCCGACCCTGTGAGATCTAACGGGTCTTTGGGAGGTAATTGGCAGCAGGCGTCTCCTCAAGTACCCAGGTCCAATACCATGAAGGGCTTTATAAGTTACGACTACCACTTTGAAGCGTATCCGGAGACCGATCGGTAGCCAGTGCAGCTCGCGGAGGATAGGTGTAACGTGGGTGTACCAAGGTGCACCCACAATCGCTCGCGCGGCTGCATTCTGGACGAGTTGAAGTCTCCGAATACTCTTCAAGGCTGCCCATGTAGAGCGCCACGACTTTGCCAGACGGACTAGGATGCTGAGTCTCCCGCAGACCTGTCTGTACATCAGTGGTGGGATTCAGCCGGTTCGCATGTCAGCCTTTGCCAGGTAGTAGACCAATCAATAAACAACCAAATGAGCTAAATTCTATTTTACCGTAAGGCTACATTAATGGAATCCTGCAATCTGGTAGTACAAATCTCCTGTTTTCTCTTTTGCAACCTGTTAAGTAGGGAGGATCTTTCCTGGGTTTCTTTCTTTGCTTTCACCCTTTTATCTGATTGTTCCCTGGACAGTATGTGTTTCCCGCGAACTCTCACGGTCATTCCCACATTCCGTCACATCACATAAATCTTATTTTATGTCCGCTCCTATCAGACGTTAAGACCAGCCGGTGATTGATATCTGTTCAACCATCCATGTTTGAGTGAGGGGACACTGTCGGTGAGGCTCAGTCCCTGAACATCAGTGGTGGGATTCAGCCGGTTCGCACCTATTCGGGAGAAACCGGTTGGTAACTTTCTAAGTAGTTCAGAGAACTGATTGTTGGAAGAAATCTCCTTTTGTTTTTTCCCACTTTACAAAGCTAATCCTGTAAGGAAGGCAGGAAGGACACATTCTGGTGTTGTTTCCAGCCTCATCTTTATTGCCCTGCTTACAGAAACTTCCTCTCCGGTTAACCCTTATTACCATTGTCACAGCTAAGGCGAAGCGCCCATCGACGTGAGTGACCTTGAGTTGGCCACGCCTGCCCAGTCACATGACCACCGAGCCCCGCCTACCCAGATGGCCATTAGGGCAGAGAACCGGTTGTTAAAATTATTTGAATCCCACCCCTGCTGTACATCCACTCCTGCCAAAGCCCTCTCTCCTCTCAGTTGCCCTTTCCTTCAGAATATGTAATGGTAGACGATTCTACCCTCCAGCCAGCACAGGGCTAGAATAAATAACACTTACTTTCTCATATAACTCTTTGCATGGATACGTGCAGAACCATAACCATGAAGACTTAATAGGTGGCGCAGTGGTTAAATGCAGCACTGCAGGCTACTTCAGCTGACTGCAGTTCTGCAGTTCGGCTGTTCAAATCTCACCGGCTCAGGGTTGACTCAGCCTTCCATCCTTCCGAGGTGGGTAAAATGAGGACCTGGATTGTTGTTGGGGGCAATATGCTGACTCTGTAAACCGCTTAGAGAGGGCTGAAAGCCCTATGAAGCAGTATATAAGTCTAACTGCTATTGCTATTGCTATATTCACACACACACACACACACACACACACACACACACACACACACACACACTCAAGTCTATAGGAAAGCAGCAGGTCACCCATACCTGGTCTGAGCAGTTGGTGTGCCGATTCAAATGCTGCAGGAAGGAGAAGACCGAGCATTTGTGCACCAAGATAAGGTCAGCAGTTCCATCAGCCAGGTGGGCACAAGGTGAGAGACCCTTTGGGCTCTTAGGACAGGCACTACTCATGCAGGTCAGGTTGACTGCCAGGAAGCTACCCTGAACCCGCTGCCATTCGCTACCTGGAGGGGGGAAGGAAACAGGTTTATCTTATAGTTATAGTTATAGTTATATTGATTTGTATGCCGACCACTCCCGAAGGACTCCGGGCGGCTTACAATAAAACCAAGGGAGGGGGAATAATACACAAGCAACCTTAAAAATATACAACAATCACAATCTCCGGGGGGCTGGATATATCGAGAGCCCCCCGGCCTGCTGGAGCAGCCAGGACTTAACAGCTTTGCGGAAGGCCGGGAGGGTAGTGAGGGTCCGGATCTCCACGGGGGGATCGTTCCAGAGGGCTGGAGCTGCGAAGAGAAGGCCCTCCCCCGGGGAGTCGCCAGCCGACATTGGCTGGCAGATGGAATCGGAGGAGACCTAACCTCTTGACTTATCTTCCCCCAGGGGGCTCCTTACTTAGCTAGCCAGGGAATCCAGGTAAGATTGGTTATTACTAAGACAAAACAACCACTTCGTTGCTACTTTTTGCCTACTACAAGGCTTTTTTTTTCCCCCAGGGACAAGTCCTCATTTTCTGACATTATGCTGACTGGACCTAGCAGTTCCAGTCTGAGATTGCCAAAGGCACATAAGATACGCCTGGTATCTTATTTCTGCAGAAACTAGGGTTCTTCGGATGCTCTCTCTTCTATTCCAACTCTTAAGAAAGCAAAGCAGTTGAGACCAGTTGTGTTTGTGTTTGCTGCTGTTTGCAAAACAGAGGCACCGAAAAGAGAAACCGCCTGCCAGCCCTGTTCCCTTGAGTTTGCTTTTCCAGGGAAATCAAGTAGTCACTGAAACACAAGACAGACTGCATGGCAAGGAGCCAAGAACATCAGACAAGGATGCCCCGTAATAACCTTTCCAAATGCGTAACAGGAATTTCTGTCCATCACTTCAAGCCCTCCGAATCCGTTAGCTATGTAAGCATTACGACGTTATAAAACAGTAACTAAATACTATTACTAGCATTAGTATCGGTCCTCGTTATATAGGAGAATCCTAAATTTAGAAAGTGGAAAGATCACCCAGCAAGCTGGCAGCAGAATGAAATTAGAAAGGTTTTTATTTCAACAGTCTCTCTTTTTTTTTTCCTTTCGACCAGCTTGAGAGAAAGGAGATTAAATCCGATTATTTGACTAACCTAACAAGACATGAGCTGGAAACATAATCTGACCCGTGTGTGTGCATAGCTTCCTTTTTTAAAAAAATGCTAGTGAAAGCAGATTGAACTGAATTGAATTGAATTTATTACATTTATATGCCGCCCTTTTCCCCAAAGGGGACTCAGGGTGGCTCACAATCCAAGTCAGGGAAGGGGATACAGATAAGGGATAAAAAGACGAACAAAACAATACACAATTTAAAAGCACACAACAACCATACCATTCGAGAGGGGGGGGCAACAGCTCTTAGCCCCAGGCCTGTCGGAACAGCCAGGTTTTAATGGCTTTGCGGAAGGCCTGGAGGGTGGTGAGGGTTCGAATCCCCACGGGGAGCTCCTTCCAGAGGGTCGGAGCAGCCAGAGAGAAGGCCCTCCTCCGGGTAGTCGCCAGTCGGCATTGGCCGGCGGATGGAATTCGGAGGAGGCCTAATCTGTGGGATCTAATCGGTCTATTGGAGGTAATTGGCAGCAGGCGGTCTCTCAAGTACCCAGGTCCAATACCATGAAGATTAGTGAGAAGTAGTTAGCTGGATTTTTGTGTCTCTCATACATCCCTCAACCTGGTTTGTCAGATTTGACCTCATTGTCCATGCACCACGGAGAACTGGTGCAGCGGCCAAATGGACTAAGATTAGATTGAAGGCTACGACCCAGGGTGAAATGCACACTTGGCCCCCATACTAGCCCCAGTATGGAGGGGGTGGGAGTGGTGAGCTACAAATGCTTAACTTATAGCAGTATTTCTAAACCTCAGCAACTTTAAGATGGATGGACTTCAACTGCCAGCTTGCTGGCTGGGGAATTCTGGGAGTTGAAGTCTACTCACCTTGAAAGTTGCTATGAATGACAAACACTCGCGAATGAAGGCAAATATACACGTCCCAGGAAAATGCTGCGGGATCCAATCGGGGTCAGTGATCGGGACCAGAAGTTTATCTTCTGAGCTTTCAGACCTGTCCTGGAGCCCATCCTGAGGGAACTTCTCTCTTGAGAATGGGCTCCAACATGAGCCCCAAAACTCGGAAGATTAGACCTCTGGTCCCAGTGACTGGCCCAGATTGGATCCTGTATGAGAAATACTTAATGTGTATTAAAAACTGCTATACATAGAACATATACAATATTATATATAGAACAGAGGTGGGTTCCTACCAGTTTGCACCTGTTCGGTAGAACCGGTTCGTCAAATCTACCGAACCGGTTAGAAGAGGTTCCACCAGTGGACCCGGAAAGCAGGCCACACCTACAGAAGAGCTTCCAAAATTTTTGAAACCCACCACTGACAGACAGAACAGACAGGACACACACACAGACTCACACAGAGAGAGAAAGAGGAAGGAAGGAAGGAAGAAAGAAGAGAAAAAGAAGAAAGAAGAAAGAAAAGAAAAGAAAGAAAGAAGAGAAAGAAGAAAAAAGTGAGAGAGAGATGAAAGAAAAAGGAAAAAGGGGCAGAGAGACAAAGGAGAGAGAGAGAGAGAGAACACATGGCCTGCAAGCCACTCCTACCAGGTCACATGGCCGGCAAGCCACTCCCACAAAGGAGGCCACACCCACAGAATAGGTTCGAAAAATTTGAAACCCACCACTGATATAGAATGAAAAAAAATGTGTGAAATAATGTAAATGCACGAATATATGAAGTCATGTTAAAAAAGATTTATTGGTATAGATAAACAGACACAACAGATAGGTTAAAAAAAATGTAATGCGTTGCAAAGATGTGAAGTTTGTACAAACAAATAAAATTTATTAAAATTAAAAAAAAGAGAGAAATGCTGCCTTATAGGCTTCTTGTCACAAGGATTAGCAAGTTTAACCTTCGGTTATTCTTACTTGCAAGATTAATTTACAGCAAGATTAATGTTCAGTGTCAAGTGTGTGATGTTGTCATGTTCAGTTTGTGATTTAAAAAAAAGGGTTTTGGTGATTTTACCTGCCTGCTTTGTGAATTCTGGAAAAATTGTCTTCCTTGCTTCCGCCCAGAAGGTTTTTGCTAGACTCAGAACAAACCATGCAGCTGAAAAGGAAAAAAAAAATGGTGTTATAAGCTGTTCACCTATTTGTCTTCCCCACTTAGTCCTCTTAATGCATTGGCAACCCAATTTTCATGATTCCTAGACTGCTGGGAATTAGGTTCCACCACAAACACCGTGTTCAACTAAAGCGCGCTCGACGAAACCGCGTAGCTGACGTCATCACAGCGCGACGAAAAAAAGCACGCTGTGAACACTAAAGCTAAAATTAACCCCTAAACCTAAACCTAACCCCCCTAAACCTAATCCTAAACCCAGTGGTGGGTTTCAAAATTGTTCGAACCTACTCTGTGGGTGTGGCCTCCTTTGTGGGAGTGGCTTGCCGCCCATGTGACCGGATGGGAGTGGCTTGCCGCCCATGTGACCGGATATGAAGATGCGACGACACTTGTCAGAACCACCTTAAATGACCTCACACACAGCAACTGGCATGCATAAGAATATGATGTAAACTTGTTTTTTAAAAGGCATCTTTGGTTTGCGTTTAAAAACAACTTCAACACACGCAATGTTCTGATTGCACCACAAACGCAGTAGTCATCCTACCTTTCACAGAGGCACTGAGTTTTATAAATATGGCATGATAGTGTAGAATAATCATATCCAAGGACCAGTGGAGGGTTTCAAAAAAATTTGGAACCCTTTTCTGTAGGTTGGGCCCTGCTTTCCGGGTCCACTGGTGGAACCTCTTCTAACCGGTTTGGTACATTTGACAAACGGTTTCTACTGAATAGGTGCGAACTGTAGGAACCCACCTCTGCCTAAACCTAACCCTAAACCTAACCCTAACCCTAACCCTAACCCTAACCCTTAACCTAACGCTAAACCTAACCCTAACCCTAACCCTAACCCTAACCCTAACCCTAACCTAACCCTAAACCTAACCCTTACCTTAATTGAATCGGCTTGCTTTCAAAGCGCTATTTAAAGCGCCCTTTTTTCTCCGCGGTCGCTGTTGTCGCCCTGCTGATGACGTCAGCGACGCGGTTAATCGGGCGCGCTTTAGTGGAGCGCGGTTGTTTGTCGTGCCGCGGGGAATTATGGGGCCTGTAGAAGAATTGGAGAAGGCTGCTCCACCTCTTTCTGCAGTCGTGTTCCTGGACTTCGCCCCACGGTCATAAATCCCATTGTAGCCGTTTCCCATCAACATACCCTGCCCGGCAGCGTGACTGATCCTGCGGATGTTGTTCTCTGACTCTGCTAACTGGAATTCCACCATGCCTTCATAGCTGCGGTTGCTTATCACTGCTTTGGCTCCTGAAGAGGAAATAACTGAAGGGAGGGTTTGGGCTGGGTGTGTTCACACATATGCACAAGCACACCACCACCACCACACACTCTTGGTGGAAAATTCACAGAAGGTTTTAGGTTCTTTTATTTTTAATCGTTTTTCTTTCATTCTGGAGCATCGTGGGCATGTTTTAAGTCAGTAGGTGTTGGATGGTGAAAGGTACAGAAAAGAAGATAATTTGCAGCATCATGCGTGAGTGGTTTTGCAAGAATCGGGCAATTGACACAGAAATCACAGCTGTTGTTACAGACCGAGATGGGGAGGGGACTAAAGTTCTATTTGACAGTGGGATATAAATAAATAAAAATAAGCGATCATGTTTTTTTCCCCCCGAAACACAGCTGCTCAATTAGCATCATGTGTATTTCAAAAACACTTCAGTCATTCCTGAGAATTGGAATTTAAAACTGAGGAGTATTTTCTTACTAGGCCCCCTTGAGCCGAGGTGGCGCAGTGGTTAAATACAGCCCTGCAGGCTACTTCAGCTGACTGCAGTTCTGCAGTTCGGCTGTTCAAATCTCACCGGCTCAGGGTTGACTCAGCCTTCCATCCTTCCGAGGTGGGTGAATGAGGACCCAGACTGTGGGGGCGATATGCTGACTCTGTAAACCGCTTAGAGAGGGCTGAAAGCCCTATGAAGCGGTATATAAGTCTAACTGCTATTGCTATTGCTATTTCTTTCAAGCCCATCAAGAAGAATTACATTTTTATGAGCCTGCGTTTTCCTTCCCCTCTCTCGGCTCCCTTGTATCCAGCTGTTTCTTTCTTCTGCCGGCCGATACCTGCAAAGTGTAGCGCGCTGGGCCCATCCAACGGTGCTTCTCACTGGTGCTCGCTACGTCGCCGTAGAAAACCGTAACCAGTCAGGAGACGGAGAAGAGTAGCGCAAAAAGCATCCCATCGTGCCAAATGCTGCAGACATCCGAGGCTGGCTATCACCTGGGAAGGAAAAAAGAAAGCATGTGAAAGAGATCGGAAGAAAACACCCCACTTTCTCACTCCATTTTAGCTATGGTGCTGGGTATCTACAGGCCCACCCCCTTTTCCCAAGGAAGCCAATGTTTCTGTTTTCAAGTCTAAATGTAAAATATATAGCCCCACTCTGAAGCAGTGACATGCAGTCAGGGGAGGCACAGCCTCACCACTGTCCAATCATGAAAAGGAAAAAAATGTAAACGGGAAAAAGGCGAGTGCTGAGGTTAGGCTAGCTAGCTGCTGCCACACCGTGAATGACTATAGCAATAGCAATAGCAGTTAGACTTATATACCGCTTCATAGGCTTTCAGCCCTCTCTAAGCGGTTTACAGAGTCAGCATATTGCCCCCAACAACAATCCGGGTCCTTATTTCACCCACCTCGGAAGGAGGGAAGGCTGAGTCAACCTTGAGCCGGTGAGATTTGAACCGCCGAACTGCAGATAGCATCAGCTGAAGTGGCCTGCAGTACTGCACTCTAACCACTGCGCCACCTCGGCTCTTTAAAAAAGACTGCCTGTTTAAAAAAAGCCTCTAAAAATGCCGCCCTCTACTATGAGGCAGGAGAACTGCATGCCTCATCTAGTCTGACTTTTTAGGCGCTCCGAGCAGAATAAGCGGAGGGTTAAAAGCCTAAAAAATCCCGAAGCGTAGTTGAGGCACGCAGTTCTCCTGCCTCATAGTAGCGGGCGCATTTTTAAGAGGCTTCAACTGTCCTCTTAAAGCGTAGCGTCGTGCTCACTTCGCTCTCTCCTCTTTAAAGACTGCAGCGTCGTGCTCACTCTTCCTCCTCTTTTCTCAGTTCTGTGACCCCACGCCCCCACCCCACGCTCCCTCTTTTCCTTCAAATTCCTTTGCTTTCTTTTTTCTTATATAATGCAATGCTCAGGCATCTCTCCTCTCCCCTGACACCCCCATGACCTAAAGCACTTTCTTTCGCCGCCTGAGCTCTACGGCAGCCCGCCTGAGCTCTGCGTGAGCACGGTGGGCGAAAGAAAGTGCTTTAGTCAGTGGGGGTGTCAGGGGAGGACTGCCTCACCAGCCCTAAACCTCACCGCACGTCACTGCTCTGAAGCGATCCAAGCGGGCATCCAATTTTTTTTTATATTTATATGCAGAAGTACAGATATTTAATTCCAAATCCCTACTCGGGGCAGATTTAAGGACCTACTCTCAGCAGCCACAGAAGGATAGTGCACTGGCTAAGCACCATAATGATGTGCAGAGCAGAGGTGACGGGATCATTTGTTCCGACGGTTGCAAAGCAGACACAATCTGTAGAACCTGGAGTAGAAACAGAAGATGAGTTGCTGGAAATAGCTCAGTGTCAGGCCTGGAGTCATATTCCTTTTAGGATCTTTGGCCTGCCACACACTCTATTATTTACTATGACGTTTCCTTAGTGGGTAATTGGGAGGGGAATGTAAGGAGTAGAATTGTAGAATGTGTTGTTGTCAAAATATAACATTCCTTTCTAGAAGCCCATCCTTGTCTCCCCAACTCTGCACCTGACTGGAGGAAGTGGATCAGAGATGGGTTCCTACCAGTTCGCACCTATTCGGTAGAACGGTTCGTCAAATCTACCGAACCGGTTAGAAAGGTTCCACCAGTGGACCCGGAAAGCAGGCCACACCTACAGAAGAGGTTCCAACAATTTTTGAAACCCACCACTGGTCCTTGGATATGATTATCTACCTATCATGCTCCTATTTATAAAACTCAGTGCCTCTGTGAAAGGTAAGGATGATTACTGCGTTTGTGGTGCAATCAGAACATTGTGTGTTGAAGTTGTTTTAACGCAAACCAAAGATGCCTTTTAAAAAACAAGTTTACATCCTATTCTTATGCATGCCAGTGCGGTGTCTGGGTAATTAAGGTGGTTCTGACAAGTGTCGTCGGCATCTTCATATCCGGTCACATGGGCGGCAAGCCACTCCCATCCGTCACATGGGCGCAGCCACTCCCACAAAGGAGGCCACACCCACAGAGTAGGTTCGAACAATTTTTGAAACCCACCACTGAAGTGGATGGGTGGAATTGCCAGTGTGGCAGTGGAAGATTGGACCATGTGATGAATGTGTGGGTGTTGGGGAAAGGTCTTGACCTTTTCAACTGGGTGGGGAACCCAGGAAGCTTTCAGATTCGGTTTTCCACAGATTGTACCACGTGTCTCTCTTATCAAATTGGAACTTTGACGAAAGCTCTGCCTTGAGCTCTGATTTAATTCTGGATGATATTTGGAACGCTGAACTCAGAAGGTTGCCTGCTTCCCACCCAGGTGCTTGGGTTCAAGTTTTAGTCATTATTTCTCAGCTCTTAAAGAAAGCCTGAAGTCCTAGTCTTGGGGAGCTCCTGGCCTTACCTGCAGGAATGATGCCGATGCGAAGTCTTGGGGGCAGAAGCTCAGCATCCATGTCCTCTTCTTTGAGCATCCCTGCCTTCTGCTGGGTTCGGTCGATTAAAGCATGCATCACTTCATTGAATGTGCCATCGCCTCCCACACTTACCAGCCTGGAATGGGATGGAAGGAATAAGCTAAGTTATAGGTAGTCCTCATCTTCCAACTTTAATTAAGCCTGGTCATTAGGCTTGTAAGTCATGATGGTCGTAAAGCAGGTCACTAAGAGATTGGACCCAATTGTACAACCTTTTTTGTGGCAGTTATTAAGCAAGCACCACAGTTGTTAAGTGAAGCAATTGTTTTATTTTGTTTCACTAATATTGTTTGTCCTGTTAACTATTTGTTCATTATATAACATACAGAAGACAGATCAACAAGTTGCTAATAGAGTTAGTAGTTTAAAAATTTTTTGGAAGGCTTGTTTCACGGTTCCACCACAAAACCACGCTCGACTAAACCGCGTCCGACTAAACCGCGTAGCTGACGTCATCAACAGGGCGACAACAGCGCGGAGACAGAAGCACGCTGTAAACCCTAAACCTAAAATTAACCCCTAAACCTAAACCTAACCCCCTAAACCTAATCCTAAACCTAACCCTTAACCTAACCCTAAACTTAACCCTTAACCTAACCCTAAACTTAACCCTTAACCTAACCCTAACCCTAACCCTTAACCTAACCCTAACCTAACCCTAAACCTAACCCTAAACCTAACCCTTACCTTAAGTTGAATCGGCTTGCTTTCTAAGCGCTATTTAAAGCGCCCTTCTTTCTCCGCGCTGGTGTTGTCGCCCTGTTGATGACGTCAGCGACGCGGTTTAATCGGGCGCGGCTTAGTCGAGCGCGGTTTTGACGGGTCACATTGTTTCACAAGAGATGGGAACTAATATTGTAGTATATATTAATCAGTATTTCAACTAGAGGGAGTAATATGTGTATAATGTCTTTTTTATGCTCCATTTTAAAGTTTTGTTTTATGGTTTGTGGGTTTTTTCCCCCCTTTTTTCCTTTTGATTTTTTTTGAGACCTGTATTTTGTATTTTAATCTTGTTTGGAATAAAATAAAAAGAGGTAAAAAGAGATGGGAGACAATACAAATCTTTTAAATAAATAAAATAAAAATACATATATTTAATACCTTTTTGTAACATTCTTCAGAATTTCTTAAATTTTATTTAATTTAAAAATTAATTGGAAAAGGCCAGAAACATTCTTGTTTTTCAAGCCATTTAGAAACACGATCTAAATCAAATGTCTAATGTTCATAACATCCTAGCGTTTTTCTAGCTATAGTATTGTTTAAAACATTTTTTAGCCTAATTATGGTAGAATCCAATATTTAACCTGGTTTTATAAAGTCTATGGGGATTCTCAGTCATCCAGGTCATGGTTATCTCAAAGGTTTTTTCAAAAGGCAACTGGGCTGTTTTTTCCTTGAGGAAGTTTCCAAGTTTAATAAAATTTGTATGCCGCCCACTCCCATCGGGACTCTGGGCTCACAACAAGACAAAGAAACAATTAAAATTTAAGAATAAAAAATACAATATTAAAATTCCACATCATCCATTACATCTAAGCGGGGCTGGATATCGATCAACAGCCCCAGGCCTGCCGGAACAGCCAGGTCTTGACGGCTTTACGGAAGGCCGGAGAGTGGTAAGGGACCGGATCTCTGCGGGTAGATCGTTCCACAGGGCCGGCGCAGCAACAGAGAAGCCCTCCCCCGGGAGCCGCCCACCGGCATTGTCCGGTTGATGGCACCCGGAGGAGGCCCAACCTGTGCGATCTTGTTGGTCGTTGGGAGGTAAGTGGCAGGAGGCGGTCTCTCAGGAAAGCATTTTGCTTCTCATCTTCCATTTCAGTTCTGACTTAAGTTTTATAATCTGGTTGTGAATGTGAGAGATCCTGCCTATGGAGGGGAAATTGACTGTCAGCCTCTGCTTTGCTGCCATGAAATGGGGAGGGGGGGACATGGTATTTGGGTGGGGAAGTATTCAGTACAGGAGTGATTGTAAAAAGGGAGTTGTTCTCACCATCTACTGCACATGCTGCAGAGAGAGGATTTGCCGCCAAGGCCGACTATCTGGCGTACCAACCTGATGATGCTTTTTGAAGATGTCTCCCACATGACACCTGAGGGATATGCGGATTGGACCATGGGATGGGGCTACCAGGGGAAGGGGGTTGGGTCACAAATTGATATCTGTTCTGACCCCCCCCTCCTTCGCTCGTTAACAGACGACAGTCAGACTTGAAAGAACTTTATCAGTCTCGGCTCACGCTGGCTGCGAGCCCCAAAATAAACTAAATAAAGTCTCTGACAAAAGATTTTACAGAAAGAAAGCAAATCACTTCTCCAAGTGTCTCTTTGAATCAAGGTTACAGAAAGGAAATCACTTATCCAAGTGCCTCTCACAAACAAACCACGACCGATGAACCACAAACAAATGAATGAACGTTGACTTCTGCAACCAAGGCATGGCACCATCAGTCCTTTTATCTCCAGAAGACCACACTAACGAGCCCCAGCTGCATTGTTATTCCTGCATCCCGACTCAACTCACAGCAAACTTCTGCTGAGTCACAACAGGTTTCTATGATTACGTGCGCTTTTGCCTTAGATCTTGCTTTGCTTAGCTGCTATCTACTCATGACCAGTAAAAGTACTCTTAATTCTGCAAAATGGAGTTGAGTGGATTCTTTCTTGGTTACTGACGGAGGCCGCCTTGACAGTGACATGATGGACTACAGTGAAGCACCAATATCCCGAAAGCATGGAGTGCATTCCAAGGAATGGAGTGAGATAAGTATCACAGCCTGGAGCTGGATATGAGGCAGAGGAAAGAGCTAGCATAGCCACTTCTCCGGATCTCCCAAGGAATGTCTACTAGGGCTCTGACGGTGAACTTATGGCACGCATGCCAGAAATGGCAGGCATGCGAGCCATCACCTGTTGCTTTTCTGGGTTCTAGCGCGCATGCACCGGAACCCGGAAGAGCAGCCTCCCGGTGCGTGCGCGGTGATGGGAAGATAATTTTCTGGTTTCCGGTACATGCATGCAGACCAGCCATCTGGTCTTCTAGTTTGGCACGCATGCACATGAGAGGTTACCAGCTGGCCAGTGCACATGTGCACTGGAAACCGGAAGTTCACCTTCTCGGCACGCGCAGGCACACCAAGCAGCTGCTGTTCCAGTTTCCAGCTCGCAGGCAGGCTCCCATTTTGCCACTCAGTCCCAAAAGCACCAACACTGCACTAGGGTGAGAGAAGTAAGTAACTTTAGTTTGGCAAGTCTGTTTATTGTGTATAAACAAATAAGGAATGAGCCCCATGGATTGTTCCACCTCGTTCTTGGGCTAAGCCTGACGGCGAATGAATTAATGAATTACAGCATTTGGAATTAGCTAGTTTTCACCAGGGTTGGACTGGCCAACAAAGTTACTTACCCATCGATGCCAGAGAGATCTTGCTGTAGGATGTAATCCCGAGCCTCATTCGCATGGCACGTCTCTGAGAGGATGGTGACAGGAAGAAAGCAGGAGAGGGTTTAATAGGAGCCATGGTGGCACAGTGGTTAGAATGCAGAATTGCAGGCTAACTCCGCCCATTGCCAGAGTTTGATTCTGAACGGTTCAAGGTTGACTCAGCCTTCCATCTTTCCAAGGTCAGTAAAATGAGGACCCGGATTTTGGGGGGCAATATGCTGATATTTGTAAGCGTATAAATAAGCACTATTTGCTCAGATAGTGCTGCAAAGCACTGTGGAGCGGTGTATAAGTCTAAGTGCTATTGCTACAGTATTGCTAAGTGGTATGCTATTACAAGACTCAGACAAAGGATGGAGCAAGAGCAAAGATGGAAGCTATTGGAGATAAAAGAAATCCACAATGACAAGGAAAGAGGAATTAGTGGAGGAAGATAATGGGACTCACCCACAACTTGAGCATGGATCCCTGCCAGGGCAAAAGTGGAGCCACTTGGTTTTGGTAGATCTGCATTGCTCGCTTACGTCCCCCCACTGGATTGATGAAGACAAGAAGACTCTTGGGCCGTGTAACACCTGGAGCAGAAGGAAGAGAAATGTAAATGGATGCAGGATGAGGTCAAAGTACCATCTAGTCCAGCATTTGGATCAGAGGTGGGTTCCTACCAGTTCGCACCTATTCGGTAGAATCGGTTCGTCAAATCTACCGAACCGGTTAGAAGAGGTTCCACCAGTGGACCCGGAAAGCAGGCCACACCTACAGAAGAGGTTCCAACATTTTTTGAAACCCACCACTGGTCCTTGGATAGGATTATTCTACACTATCATGCTCATATTTATAAAACTCAGTGCGTCTCTGAAAGGTAAGGATGACTACTGCGTTTGTGGTGCAATCAGAACATTGCGTGTGTTGAAGTTGTTTTAACACAAACCAAAGATGCCTTTTAAAAAACAAGTTTACATCATATTCTTATGCATGCCAGTGCTGTGTGTGAGGTCATTTAAGGTGGTTCTGACAAGTGTCGTCGGCATCTTCATATCCGGTCACATGGGCGGCAAGCCACTCCCATCCAGTCACATGAACGGCAAGCCACTCCCATCCGGTCACATGGGTGGCAAGCCACTCCCATCTGGTCCCATGGGCGGCAAGCCACTCCCACAAAGGAGGCCACACCCACAGAGTAGGTTTGGACAATTTTTGAAACCCACCACTGATTTGGATTCTCTCAGTAGTCAGTCACACCTCAAGAGTGCATGAAGAAAGGGCTCTCTCTTTGTTCCCTTAGGGTTTGCATTCACAAAAACTCTGCTGCAGAACAAGGAAGATCAAATTAACTGTCATTCCGTGTCAGAGATGAAAGGTTGGGCCAAAAAAGGCTCCTTCAAGTTGCCAAGTTTGCTTGGCCAACACGTAGAAATGACATGCTACTGCTTTCTTTCAGAATCTAGTCTTCAAGCTTGGTGTTTGTGGGACTCTCCAGTTCACTTATTAACCTGGCTCAACCTGACTTAACTTCCCAGCCTGAACAAGGTCAAGCAGTTGCCTTCTGCAGGATAGGACTTCATTCAACGCCAACTCAAAACTTATTTTCCATGACATTCAAAAGAAGGAAAAAAAAATACAGATGACCTTTGAGCACATACCGTACAAAATACGTACCGTTCCCTTACTACTGACTAAGAGCAGTTCAGATCATTTTTTGATGTAATCTACCTTCGCAGGGGTGACATTGCCCTACATGGGGCTGCCCCTGAAAAGCGTTCGGAGACTACAACTGGTCCAGAATGCAGCCGCGCAGCGATATTGGGTTTACCTAGATACACCCATGTTACACCTGTCCTCCGTGAGCTGCACTGGCTCCCGATCGGTCTCCGAACGCGCTTCAAGGTGTTGGTCATTACCTTTAAAGCCCTGCATGGCTTAGGGCCTGGATACCTACGGGACCGTCTTCTGCTACACACCTCCCAGCGACCAATAAGATCTCACAGGGTGGGCCTTCTCCAGGTGCCGTCAACTAGACAATGTCGTTTGGCGGCGCCTCGGGGGAGAGCCTTCTCTGTAGCTGCTCCGGCCCTATGGAACGATCTACCCCCAGAGATCCGGACCCTCTCCACTCTCGCGGCCTTCAAAAAGTCTATTAAGACCTGGCTTTTCCGGCAGGCCTGGGGCTGTTGACTTCTTGAATGAGGTCCAGCCCCACTACGGTTGAGTGTGTTGTGTTTTTAACCTGCTTTGTTTCTTATCCTCCGCGAGCTGCACTGGCTACCTATTAGTCTCCGAATCTGCTTCAAGGTGCTGGTCGCTACCTATAAAGCCCTACATGGCATCAGACCTGGGTACCTGAGAGACCGCCTCCTGCCGATTACCTCTCTCAGACCAATTAGATCGCACAGGTTGGGTCTCCTCCGGATTCCATCTGCCAGCCAATGTCGGCTGGCGACTCCCCGGGGGAGAGCCTTCTCTGTTGCAGCTCCGGCCCTCTGGAACGAGCTCCCTGTTGAGATCCGGACCCTTACTACCCTCCCGGCCTTCCGCAAAGCCACCAAGTCCTGGCTGTTCCAGCAGGCTGGGGGGCTGAGAAGCATCTACCTCCACGGAAATTGTGAATGTTGTTTGTTTTTAATATGTTGTCTTTGTCTCGTTCCCCCTTTCCCTTGTCTTTTGTGAGCCGCCCGAGTCCTCCGGGATGGGCGGCATACAAGACAAATAAATAAATAAATAAATAAATAAATAAAATTTTACTTTTTAAAACTTTTAGTACTTTTTAAATTGTTCTTTTATGTAAGCCGCCCAGAGTCCTCCGGGATTGGGCGGCATACAAGACAAATAAAAATAAAATTTTTACTTTTTAAAACTTTTAGTACTTTTTAAATTGTTCTTTTATGTAAGCCGCCCAGAGTCCTCCGGGATTGGGCGGCATATAAGTTTATTAAACTTAAACTTAAACTACTTGTAATTAAGAGAGGTTCCCTCAAATCCCTTTTGGAAGCCATATCCTACCCACTTATATGCAACCTGTCTCTGCAGAGCAGCCGCACTTAAGAAGGCCAGGAAAACTTCAGATGGGCTAGGAACTGACCATGATAATGAATCCAGGTCTGAAGGGCCCTGACCCAGCGTGTTGCTAGCGGAGATGTGGGTGGGGCAGTGAACTCCAGCACTCCAAGGTTCCAAAACTCTCCTTTTCCCCTCTGTATAAAAAAGACTAGAAAGAAAGAAAGAAAGAAAGAAAGAAAGGGCGGGGAACAGAACATTAGAGTGGTTTTTAGAGTAGGATCCCATTGAGTGATTGCTCAGAATGTCAAGAATCTATTTTGCATGCGAAATTATGCCCCTTTATTTTACGCATACGTGCAAATATCTTGAAAAATTGTATTACTATTGAGTTCTCAGATTTATATTCTGTTTTTTTCACCAGGAGCTCAAAGTGGCATACAAAGCACTCATCCAATCAAATCAAAACTTTATTATGATCACAGACCAGCATATTCAAAATTGGGCTGCAAAAAGTCCAAAGTCGCCCAGCAAACTTTGGGTTACGTGGGATCTAATTCTGAATTCCTATTTCGTGAGTTTCCTTGTTACGCTTCAGGAAAAGATGGTGATTACTGTATTAGCTGAGTTCGTATAACTCTTAAGCCCAGACTAACCAGCCCACAATTACCGTGTTCATATAATACTGTGTCCCCAAAGAGACACCGTATTGTAGCTCAATGGGATGACCTGCTTCATACAATGCACTAAAAATAACTGGATTTCCATAACAGACTGTGGCTGAGAAACATCCAAGGCTGAGAAACAGATGGTAAAATATATATATAGCAGGGCGCAGAGAGGCTGGTTGGCCACCAGGAGGTGCCTGAGCCTTGGACCAGTGGGGAGGAGACAAGGGAGTGTGATCCTGACGTCATGCATTGGAGCAGTGGGGAGGAGCCAAGGGAATTGTTCCTGGATGCCCGGCAACGCTGGGCAGATCAACATAGAGAGCAGCTATGCAGTTACCAAAGATAATTGGACCCAGGTGATTGTAATTAGGCTCCTCTCAAGATAGTATTTAAAGAGAGACTGGGAGGAGCCTGGTTTTGCAGGATTCATCATTCCTAACGCTGGAGAAGCTGTTATCTGTCGAAGTCTGAGTTGCTGCCAAGATTCTTATCTGTTTGTTATGCTTGGCTTTCAGCCACCGAGGTTTTGGTTTCTTGCTAATAAAGTGCTGTGACATTCCAGTTAAGCTTGTCTCGGCATTTGTTACTGGACAGAGGAGGGGGTCAGAACATTATATTCAGCCTTGTCCTTGACACTTTTGTTGTGAAGCCTGTAAACCTAGCTTGGAGTGTGTACACTAGAGCAGGTGTCTCTAACCTTGGCAACTTTTCGCCTGGCAGACTTGAATTCTGGGAATTGAAGTTCTCCTGGCTTAAAGTTCCCAAGGTTGGAGACTCCTGCACTAGAGAAGTGCAACTTTGGATTTTCCCCCATAACATAAACACTATTTGTTGTCTCTCCACTCTTCTCCTGCAGTCAATCGAAGTAATAAGAAACAACATGACTTATTTAAAAGAATTGCTCTGAACAAAAATGGAATGGGACTCCCCGGACAGATGTTTCGATCACTCTCAGCATGCAGCCAAAGTTGTAGCCCATCTACTCCAGATTTCATTTTTTACTTGATTGGGGGGCCCACTTTATGCATGATAGTATCCAACTACCTAGATGCTCTAAACCTGGATCCATCTTACTCACCTGTGAAAGAGTTTTCATCCCTAGTAGATTCCGAAATCTCCTTTCTGTTACTGGCTGTTCCAAGCTTCACAGCAACCATCTCCTGGATGGGAATGCAGAATCCCTCATCTGGAAAGGAGAGAAGACAGTTGCTTTGCTAATCTTTATTTGTGGAATTTCTGTCCTGGCTTTCTGCTTCTTCAACAGCTGTGAGTGTGGGTTTGGGGTGTGTATGCAATATTAATACAGTCAAAGTCAGAAATAGAACCAAACATTTAAAGCTTGGCAGCAGAGATGGTGATAATTCTCAGAAGATAAAAAACTTGCTTTAGTCTGAGGTCAGGGTCTTACTGATCAAACTCCATGTATTTGTCTTTTCTTCTTGACCTGCTGCCACAGTGGAGAGCTTTTCAATAGCACACCATCACTAAAATTGTCACAATCTGTCATTCAACTGCTCACTCTTGAGTGCCGTCTGGCTGGCAATTCATAGAAAAGCATTACTTGTGGGAGAACCAGAGGTGGGTTCCTACCAGTTCGCACCTATTCGGTAGAACCGGTTCATCAAATCTACCGAACCGTTAGAAGAGGTTCCACCAGTGGACCTGAAAGCAGGCCACACCTACAGAAGAGGTTCCAAAATTTTTTGAAACCCACCACTGGTCCTTGGATATGATTATTCTACACTATCATGCTCCTATTTATAAAACTCAGTGCCTCTGTGAAAGGTAAGGATGACTACTGCGTTTGTGGTGCAATCAGAACATTGCGTGTGTTGAAGTTGTTTTAACGCAAACCAAAGATGCCTTTTAAAAAAAGTTTACATCATATTCTTATGCATGCCAGTGCTGTGTGTGTGGTAATTTAAGGTGGTTCTGACAAATGTCGTCGACATCTTCATATCCGGTCACATGGGTGGCAAGCCGCTCCCATTCGGTCACATGGGCGGCAAGCCACTCCCACAAAGGAGGCCACACCCACAGAGTAGGTTCGAACAATTTTTGAAACCCACCACTGGGGAGAACCCATTCTTTTCATCAAAGTTCAGAAAATATTTGTCAGTAGGAAAGCTAGCATTCAGAGCTCAGGGTTTTTTGGGGTTTAAGGGGACTTTAAGTAACCCTTCCGGATTCTTTATCGGTTTCCTTGCTCATTCTCCTTCCTCCTGACAAATTATTGCTCATTTGTTTTGTCATATATCCAGTAACATCAGGGAAGGAAAGTCATGGAACCAGGAGACTCCAGTGTCTGGTGCTAAGACCTTTACAGAATTTCAGACCTCACCAAGAACCTAACCAAGTTGATCCAAGGACTTCAAAAGTTCAGAAGCGTAACATCTACCCTTATTTCCAGAGATTTAATCCCTTTGCAAGGGATCTTGAAGAAGCTAAAACTTGAGGAGCTGAAATTAGCAATCCTTTGTATTCATCTCCTCTGTTTGGGTGACAGGAATTTCATAAATGGATTGGAGATGTCTCATAAAATTGGAGCCCCTACTAGTGGTTCATTCTTAACATCACAGAATGATTCTGATTCTCACGCCACATAAGAGCCAAGGTGGCGCAGTGGTTAAATGCAGCACTGCAGGCTACTTCAGCTGACTGTAGTTCTGCAGTTTGGCTGTTCAAATCTCACCGGCTCGGGGTTGACTCAGCCTTCCATCCTTCTGAGGTGGGTAAAATGAGGACCCGGATTGTTGTTGGGGGCAATATGCTGACTCTGTAAACCGCTTAGAGAGGGCTGGAAGCCCTATGAAGCGGTATATAAGTCTAACTGCTATTACTGCTATTTTATTTACTATTTTGAGGGCCTCAATTATACCTACAGTACCTCTGCTCTGTCTCCAAAAAGAAGCCCTACACAACTTCACAATAAAGTGTGGTCTAAGTCCCAAACTTTCATAAAATACACATTCCTTTGTCAAAAGGAAAGCTCTTTCTCCCAGTAGAAAGCTGTCAAAGCCAGCGGTTACTATGTGTGAAGTGCTGTTTCCCCAAACTCTTCCTCCTCTTCTCCTTTTTTTTGCAACTGACTCCATATTACGGAAAATAAGATAACTGACCATGTCATTTCTAAGAGTTTAAGCTCTTCCCTTTCCGGCAGTTGGCCAGGTGAATGAAAATTCTGGTCCGGCCAGTAATCTTCTGCTTTTAACCCAATGCCTATCAGACATAAAACCAAGCGGATTTTCCCAGGCCGTTAAAACTACTATGGCTTGACCCAGAGGGGCTTCAACTTGAAAAACCCGTTCTGGGATCCAAATGTGTTTGCTAGGAGGAAACTGCCGTGATGGAAACTCCAAAGTATGTCTACATCTTCTTGGTGAAATCCAACCCCCATCGTCTGTTGGTTAAAAAAACCTTGAAACTCTTGTTGTCAGTTGGTTAAAAAAAACCTTGAAACTCATGTCTTCCGTCTCTCTCTTTCCCCCTCTGCTCCTGGCACTGGTGTCATCCTCAGGGGAAGTACTTGCAAACACAAGAAGCTTTGGGTCAACTTGGGTGTGTATAGGTGGTTCCTCTTGACAATACGTTTGTCATTATTTTCTGCAAAAAGATTGAGTAAAGACCTCCTAGGCAAGATGAGCGGAAAGAAGAGTTGTGATGATCACTAGCATGGCGTTTTTAAAATAAAAGTATGAGCAAAATCATGACTTAGGGCTGTGGATAGGGAATTAACAAAATGGCTCTTCCATGCACTTCCCAATGCATCTTGTTTATCGAAGGGTTAGAGCAAAAAATCTGTATCTTTAAGCATCCATCCTATGTTTTTTTCTAAACCTCCCAAGAACATATTGTGAGGTTGTTCTCTATTCAAAGGATCTCCTCCTGTGTCTACTTTTGTTCTAATTAAAAGAGAAGCATACAGTAATTATGCAGCAGCGCGAGCGATCGTGGGTGCACCTTGGTTCACCCACGTAACACCTATCCTCCGCGAGCTGCACTGGCTGCCTATTGGTCTCCGGATACGCTTCAAGGCGCTAGTCGTCACTTATAAAGCCCTTCATGGTATTGGACCTGGGTACTTGAGAGACCGCCTCTGCCAATTACCTCCACTAGACCGATTAGATCCCACAGATTAGGCCTCCTCCGAATTCCATCCGCCGGCCAGTGTCGACTGGCGACTACCCGGAGGAGAGCCTTCTCTGTGGCTGCTCCGACCCTCTGGAACGAACTCCCAGTGGAGATTCGAACCCTCACCACCCTCCAGGCCTTCCGCAAAGCCCTTAAAACCTGGCTATTCCGACAGGCCTGGGGCTAAAGAACCGTTGCCCCCGTCTCAAATGGTATGACTGCTGTGTGTTTTAAACTATGTATTGTTTTGTGTCATTTTTAACTTTGTCTGTAACCCCCCTTCCCTGGTTTTGAGTTGTGAACCGCCCTGAGTCCCCTTCGGGGGAAAAGGGCGGCATATAAATAAAATCAACATTCAACATTCAACAACATATTTACATATTTTACCTTTTTTTGGAAATATTTTATCCACGTTCATGTGAGCTTATTCCCTTATTCTCTAGTGTTTTCCTTTCTTTTTATTAAACATCACTTATTAAGGCTAAAAGAATCTTCTGGGGTATATAATGATAAATGACCTCACATTCACACAAATCATGTTATTGACACATTTCTATATTGAGGCTTTTAAAATAATTTTATACTAAACTGTCTAAGACACACAATACAGTTAAGATGCCAATTAAGCTTTCCTTTCAAAGAGCTGATGTAACATACGTATTTTATAGTTTACTTTATGATTATCTCATATTTGGCAGAAAATCATGAAATTTTGGATAACACCATTTTCATTTCAAACTTTAAAATATTCTTAAGTGAAGCATCTTTTGTCAGTTTTTAGATACAAGTGAAACTAAAATCCTCAGTTTCAGGAATATCTGTACATTATTACCTTCACAAATGTCAAGCCAGCTAAAAAATACAAGAGGAAAAATAAAGGAAGATCCTAATCCATCAACAAACATCATCTCAAGCATCAATAAATAATATATTGCCTGCAAGGCGAAAGTACCAGATACAGTGCTGAACATTTACAGTTCCATTAAAACACACAAATGATTTTGTGGCTTTAACAATTGACATATTGTTTTATTGCTTTAATGTCATCTAGTGCCAGGTAAAACATAAAACGGGAATATGGGTTGTCCTTAGTCAAGGCAGCTTCTAATTTTTTTCTTCCTCGAATGCAACTTGGTTCTTAAACTCTTAAGACTTGGCCTGAATAACAGAACAGAGCTGGAAGGGACCTTGGAGATCTTCTAGTCCCATCATCCATTCAAGCAGTTAGGACACTGTCACTGTTAGGACGTTTCTCCTTAGTTCTAGGTTCTAGGAGAAACTTCCTAACAGTGAGGACAATTAACCAGTGGAACAGCTTGCCTTGAGAAATCGTGGCTGCTCCATCACTCGAGGTTTTTAAGAAGAGACTAGACAGTCACTTTCCTGCTTGAGCAGGGGGCTGGACTAGAAAACCTCCAAGGTCCTTTTCAGCTCTATTCTATTGATTAGTTTCTCCTGATTAGTTTCCATCCATTGCTTCTTGCCTGGCCTTCTGGTGCTTTGGAAAATAGGTTCAACTGCCTCTTCTTTGTGGAAGCCCCTCAAACCCCTCTTTACTTCAGAGATGTTGTACACCTAATTCATTACTATTTCCCTCCAACTTGTTGTGCAAATGTGTTTCCTCTGTCGCTGTGTGTTTGTCTAACATCACTACTGGCAGATATGTAATCTGCTGGCTACAGACTGGAGCATCTGAGAGAAGGATGGCAAAAGATTATAGTTGTGATCTATGGAGACCTCAGAGAACTTGTAGGACACTTTAAAGAGGGACAGTGTTGAAGTTCGGGAGGGAGAATAAATTCAGAAAGATGGCCCTGAAAAGTTTGAGGCTATTTAGAGAAAATAGGTAGAACACAGTGGTGGGTTTCAAAAATTTTTGAACCTACTCTGTGGTGTGGCCTCCTTTGTGGGAGTGGCTTGCTGGCCATGTGACCTGGTAGGAGTGGCTTGCCGGCCATGTGTTTTTTCTTTCTTCTTTCTTTCTTTTTCTCTTTCTTTCTTTCTTTCTTTCTTCTTTGTTTCTTTTTGTTCTTTCTTTCTCTTTCCTCGCTCCCCTCCTCTCTCTTTCCTTCCTTTTGTCTCTCTGTCCTTTTTTTTCTTTTTTTCTTACATCTCTCTCACTTTTTCTTTTTCTTTCTTTCTTTTTCTCTTTTCTCTCTCTCTCTCTCTCTCTCTCTCTTTCCTTCCTTTTGTCTCTCTGTCCCTTTTTTTTTTTTTCCTTTTTTTTTTTTTTTTTTTAATCTCTCTCACTTTTTTTTCTTTCTTTTTTTTTTTTTTTATTTTATTTATTTCTTCCTGTCTTTCTCGCTCTGTGGTGAGTCTGTGTGTGTGTGGTGTGTGTGTGTGTGGTGAGTGAGTGAGTGGTGGGTTTCAAAAATTTTGGAACCTCTTCTGTAGGTGTGGCCTGCTTTCTGGTGGAACCTCTTCTAACCAGTTCGGTAGATTTGACGAACCGGTTTCTACTGACTGGTGCGAACTGGTAGGAACCCACCTCTGGTAGAACACCCTTAAAGATTCTTGTCTAAGAAAATATTAGTTACTGCCTGGTACAAATGCAAATATAAATTGCAAATGTCCTACAAATAATGTGTTTTTCCCAGCAAGCAGCAAACCACTTTCCTTGTGCAAGGTAAATAAAATCTGAACTTTCCTTAAAGAGGTATTACTCACCTAATCATATCCCATTTTTGTAACAAATGAGAACCAATATTTTCTTTGTTTACCTTTTTTATTTGATGTCAAGTCTTTGAAGTTGGCAAGTTCAGGAAATGAAAACTCATTGGATTTCTGGAATGAGCTTTATTGCTCTTAGGATAATGTAATAAATCTTGAAAGCATCCTACAGCAAATTCTCCAGATCAACTTGTACCTAGCATGATTAAAGTGGAATTGCCTCTTTCTCATATTTCTCCCCTCTAAAGAACTACGGATTTTTTTTTTTTTTAATGGTCCAAATCTCTACAGTCTTGCTCCATCTTCTACGTTCTCAGGATCTGTTAGATCCATTCTCATTTGAAGTCACAATCATTCAAATAAAGAATTCTCCGAAACCAAAAAATCAAATATCACAATTCACAGACAAGGTTATGAGAACCAGAAATCAAATACCCATGCTTGACAATAATACTAGTGCAAAAAACAGTTCAAATAATATTGACTGCAAATAACATACAAGTCCTCGCATTTCATAGTTGCAAAAAAGATCAAAGTTTTGGCTTGCATCAAAAGAAGTGTAGTTTTTGAATCATGCAAATTCTACTTTATTCTGTGTTCAATCCATTCTTGAGTACTATGTCCAGTTCTGGGAAGCAGGAATAGAACCTCAGAGCAATGAGGATATTTGGAAGCTAGAAAGCTAAATACTATGGAGATCAAATAGAAAGAATTGGGAATGTTTCACTTAAGCATTCTTCAAAGGATATCACTGTGTCCTCCAAGTTACTATAATTTAGATTCCTACCCTAAACAGTGTGTGGTGTGTGTGTGTGCGCGCGCGTGCGTACGATGATCTAAAGGTACCTAAACAATAAAACATATATCAACTATGATCTTTGCTCTTTCCATTGCTTAGCATTTAAAATTATAGAAATGAATGGAAAAAGTGAAATTCATATGTTTCAAGAGCCACAGGTTGACATTTCCAAGAACTCCTGAAATAACAAACATTCCACACAAAATTAGATGATAATGTACCGGTAGTGGTGACTTTTTCCATCCTTGAGTTCAGGTTAACGTCAGTCCTGGGTTCCACCACAAATGTGCGTACGACAAAGCGCGTGTGACTAAAGCGCAGTGACAAAACCGCGCCGTCAAAAACCGCGGAGCGTTTTTTTATTAGAAGGGAAAGCTTGGTGAAATTATTTTGAGCTAAATTTTAAACTAATGTCTGCATAAATTTGATAGTGGTAAATATCAGAGGCAAGGATGAGGGCAAATGCATGCGGAATGATTTACGTTGTTTAAATCCTATTAGAAAGGAAGCTGGTCGAGATCATTTTAAAGTAATACTTGATCCACTCTGCTTAAATTTTACTAAGAAGGGAAGTTTGGTCAGATTATTTTGAATTACTGTTTGAAATTAAGGTTAAGAAAGATTATTTACGCTGTTTAAATCCTATTAGAAGGGAAGTTTGATTATTCTTCTGTAAAGTAATATCTGAATATGTGGAATGATCCACGCTGCTTAAATTTTACTAGAAGGGATTATTTTGAGCTAGATTGTATTGATGTCTATACAAATTTGGATAAATGTTTCTGAATACAAGGTTAAGGAAGAGGAATGGAGAGTCTACAGGAGGTCGGGGTAAATAACAAAGAAGCAAGAGACGAGAATAAAATATAGATAGAATGACTTATACTATTTAAGCATAGATAAGATGGGGGCTGAGCTTACACAAAGATTTCTTTTTTTTTTCTTTTTTCTTGTTCTTTTTTTTTTTTTTTTGTTTTTTGTTTTCTCTTAATATATTACTTTTATTTTTAATCCATACGAACATACGATACTTTAGATAGAAGGCAGTGCCAGTGTGGGCCCTGGGAAGTCGGGAGGAGTAGGGATGGGGATTTAGGGGGGGTGGTGGTGGGTGTTAATATAGTCTCAATAAGAACAAGAATGCACTTATATACGGTTGTTCTTTTTTTCCCCCTTTTTTTTTCTCTTTTCTTTCTTTATATTTTTTTTCCCTTGGTTTATTTTACTTTTTATCAGATTATATAACAATACTTGAATAAAGGAATACACCAAGGAGGGAGGTAGAGGGAAAGAGGAGGAGGAGTAAGGAAGGAGTAAGGGGAATGTAAGGAGGTGTGTTGGGAGTAAGGGGAGAGGAAGGTTTGAGTGGAAAGGGAAGTAGGAGGAGCGTTAGAGGGAGGAAAGGAAAGTTGGAGGGGGTAGATGGGTGTATGGAGGTTGGAAGTGTCAGGTGGGGTTGTGAATGATGAGTTGTGTTTTTTTTTTTTCTTATAGCAAATACCCTGTATATAAGTGATTGTAAAATGGAATGTGAAAATGAATAAAATATATATTTTTAAAAAAAAAAAAACCGCGGAGCCGAATGAGCGCTGAAGCGCACCGACAACAGCGCGCCGACAGAAGCGCGCTGTAACATAACCCTAAACCTAACCCTAAACCTAACCCTAACCCTAAACCTAACCCCTAAAACCTAACCCTAAACCTAACCCTAAACCTTACCTTAATTTAAATCGCGCTTCTGTCGGCACGCTGTTGTCGGCGCGCTGTTGTCGGCGCGCTTTTGACATCGCGGTTTTAGCACCGCGGTTTGGCGGCGCGCTTTTGACGTTCGCGGTTATGTCGTGCCACGCAGTCCTGTCATACAGCATTTTTGATGCTAAGCAAAATTCCCCATCAATTTAATATCATTTTGTTAAAAATTCTAATTCTTACTGGAGGGTTAGGAGGGCAGTTATACTGAGAAGGTTTGGCTGTTTCTCATTCTATACGCTAAATGATCTTTGTTATTACTGAAGGCTGTCCTTTTTACTCCTGAAGTGGAGAAATACTAGTGCCAGGAGGCTGGGATGACCCTTTGCACTGGCCAGGCTGTAATAATCTGGAGCGGCAACTTTTGCAAAGACTGCCTTGCATTCTTCCTTATTATATGAGAACAGGGCTGCTTACGAAGGCACAAAAACGGGGAAAAGAAAAAAAATCTGCAAACCTGCCCCCCCCTCCCATGTTCTGCCAACCACAGATATGAAGGCATCTGAAGTCTTTAAATATCGGTGACCCGTCAAAACCGCGCTCGACTAAGCCGCGCCCGATTAAACCGCGTCGCTGACGTCATCAACAGGGCGACAACAGCCAGCGCGGAGAAAGAAGGGTGCTTTAAATAGCGCTTTGAAAGCAAGCCGATTCAACTTAAGGTAAGGGTTAGGTTAAGGGTTAGGGTTAGGTTTAGGGTTAGGTTTAGGGTTAGGTTAAGGGTTAGGATTAGGTTTAGGGTTAGTTAAGGGTTAGGATTAGGTTTAGGGTTAGGTTAAGGGTTAGGTTTAGGGTTAGGTTTAGGGGGTTAGGTTTAGGTTTAGGGGTTAATTTTAGGTTTAGCGTTTACAGCGTGCTTCTGTCTCCGCGCTGTTGTCGCCCTCTTGATGACACGGTTTCGTCGAGCGCGGTTTAGTCGAACACGGTTTTGTGGTGGAACCTTAAATATACCACACAAAATCCTAAGCAGTATTATTCCCATCTTCTCTGAAATGAAAAGGACCAAAAGAGGCATCTTCTGAAGCAGATAGTGACACACATAGCAATAGCAATAGCAATAGCAGTTAGACTTATATACCGCTCATGGGGCTTTCAGCCCTCTCTAAGCGGTTTACAGAGTCAGCATATTGCCCCCAACACAATCCGGGTCCTCATTTACCCACCTCGGAAAGGATGGAAGGCTGAGTCAACCCTGAGCCGGTGAGATTTGAACAGCCGAACTGCAGAACTGCAGTCAGCTGAAGTAGCCTGCAGTGCTGCATTTAACCACTGCGCCACCTTGGATGGCTCAACCAGATTTACTCCTCTATAAAACATAAGCTGGGACAGAGCCTTTCCTCTTGAGCCCTACTGAAATTAAATTACACTTTACTGAGCGTTATAAGCTCAGGCAGACTTGCTTTATTCCAGAGGCACTTAGTCACAGGACAGAGCTAAGAGAGGATGTTGTTGCTAGAGACCAAAGTCTACTCATAATGGTTTACTTTTACTCAAAGGTCGAAAGCAACCCATATTCCCCCACCCCTTTGAGCTCACATTCCTTCTATGTTCTGCCAAGATAATCATTACCTGCGGAAGGAACTCTTTCACAGCCGAGTGGATATTTTTAACCTTGTTTATCTGCTAAGTTAGGAAAAATATTAACCAAGACTGAGCATTTCAGTCATTAGCTAGGAACAGGTACTACAATTAACAGTGCTAATGAGTATTCATAGTTCAAGGTGCCCGTCCCTCTAAATCAATGGCCTGTTTTAGTCCAAATGCCTAGCTAGGAGGAAACAGGTCGAAGTGGGTTGGGTACCACTTTCCCCTTACTGTTGTGGCCCAGCAGGAGCCGTTGGAGCTGCCACCAGACTCCGACAGCGAGGGGCCCTATGAGTCGGCTCTGAAGGACCATGGACAGGGTTCCGACTCCGAGCAGGGTGCAGAGAGACTGGTTGGCCACCAGGAGGCACCTGAGCCTTGGACCAGTGGGGAGGAGACAAGGGAGTGTGATCCCGACGTCATGCATTGGAGCAGTGGGGAGGAGACAAGGGAGTTGGTCCTGGATGCCGGGCAACGGAGAGCTAATAGGCGTAAGGAACAGTTACGCAGTTACGGAAGATAATTGCACTCAGCTGGTGGTAATTAGGCTCCTCTCAAGACTATAAAGGAATGATTGTGCACACGCTCCTTGCAGGAGTCAACGTATTTACTAGAGCTTGGAGAAGCTACGGTGGCTAGCTTGGCAGGCTGGATTGCTGCCAAGGTTAGTCTGTGCTGGATTGCTGCCAATGTCTAGTCTGTGCTGGATTGCTGCCAAGGCTTGGACTGTGCTGGATTGCTGCCAAGGTCTTGTCTGTGTGTTAATAAATCCTTGAAGTATCTTTGTCTCGGCGTGCTTTAGTGTAGGACGAGGGGGGGGGGGTCAGAACACCTTACTATGACAAAGCGACAATTAAATCATGGAGGTCCGAAGCAGACATTCAGTTTGAGAGAGCCTGCCCCAACTATGTTTCTGCCAGATGTTTGGATTACAATTCAATTAATTTCCACCCATACTAACAATCTTGGTAGTATATAATGGGATCTTGACAGAATATAATAGAATATAATGGGAATCTTGGTGGAATATAATGGGATACTTTAAATTTTGTTTGTTACTGTTCAAAGTAAGTAGAAAAATGCTCTAACATTTTCTAATTCACATGCTGGTAGAAGGGGCGGGGGGGGGGAAATCTGCCTTCAGGAAAAGTTGATTTTCTAAACTCTGAAGGACATTTCCACATTCATTATCGTTTAAAGATTCAATCCAACTCCGAGGAAACTCTACAACCGTTTTGGCCTGGTTTATTTATTTATTTATTGCCAAATGCACCAATAAAAATATTCACTAGTCTTATTGTTATAAATACAGCACTATTGATCTATATCTGCTTTGTGTTAGGTCAGGAGTCTATGTGTTGTGCTTACAGCAAGATAACAATTGGGACAAAGGGCCTTCATGTCTTCAGAGATGGAGGAATTATACTAACATTATTCTGTCTCCCTGGATGCTAGGTGTCATTAAGGCCAAGTATTGATCAACATCTCTGAGAAGGATTTTAAAATGTAAACCTTGATGAAATAGATTAATGGCCTAATTTTAAATTTTTCCTTTTCTGCTTTTAATCTGAGCATGTATCAGTTTCAGTTATAACAAGATATTGCCTGACTCTGGATGTTAGATTCTAATAGTTTGTTTACAATAGCTATAGATAATTCTTCAAGTAGCATATAAAGCTGCAATAGTGGATTTCAAATATTTTCCTTATGCAAGTTTCCCCCACCCTATCATGTTAACTTCCAAGAAAACTACTTTTTTTTAATACACATAAGCACATCAACAGAACACATAAACACATTAACAAAAATAACCACGTAACTTAGAAACAACATAGGAACAATAAGTCCCATCGTATATCATACAGCAGTTCCGAATCGGTTTCTTTGCAGTTAGTGTTTTCCCTTCTATACATTTCTATCTTGCGTTCATAATCTCCTTATTCGTTATCCATTTTTATGTACAATTCTTTATTTATTTATACTTAGCTACTTATGATCAAGTATTATTTACCTATATTGTGCTTTATATTCTTACTGTCATTCATTCTCTTACATACAATTATAGGTATACATTCACATAGTTATTCTTTTTCTTTGCCATTCTTATATTATTATTATTCCATTTAAAAGGTTATAAGGTATAGTTTGGAATGCATTGTTTACCATCCTTCACACCTGCTATGACACCACCTTATTTTCTCTTTCTTTTCTTTTCTCCCTCCCTTCAAGTTCAAGGTTCATTTTATTTATATGCCGCCCTATTCCCGGCGGGACTCATAGCGGCACACAAACCCAAGGAAGGGAAACACAAAAAACTACAACAAAAAATACAGGGCATTTAAAACAACCAACAGCCACACGATCGAGAGGGGAAGGGAACCCTTCCTTCTCTACTTCTTTCCTTACTCTTCTCCTTCCCCTTCTTCCTTCCCTTACTTCTCCTCCCTACTCCTACCCTCTGTCCTCTCCTTCCTACCCTCTCTCCTTCTCTTTTTCTCTCTTCCTCCCTCCTCTCCTTCTCTTTCTCTCCCTCCCACCCACCTCTCACTACCTCTTTCTACTTTCATACTGCAGATAATTCAGATCCATTCATCTCCCTTGGGGCTGCTGGATCTCATTGTTTATTGCGCATCTGGATAGGGTAAAAATGTCAAAATGTCAGCTGCAATGGTGCAATTGAAGCTTTGCTTGTTTTTTTTTTAATGTTTTAAAAAGAGGCAGAATTTTGATTGTACTGTTGCAACTGCTATCGTCACTTTTTTTACGGCGCCTACTAACGCCCCAGCCTGCATCCTTTGTAAGTGAATCATACAGCACAACTAAGTCTTCCGGAAATATTTCTCTTGCAGGGGGTAATAATTGTAGTAGTATGCAAGCTTGTCTGTCACTGATAAGCTACGGTATTTTTTTTGGGAAACCCAAAGCAGAGAAGGTGCTAAAATTGATTGGATAAAAGCACAATTTGTACCGACGACAGCAGCTGAATGAACTGAATGGATCAAGCCCTTCATGGTATTGGATCTGGGTACTTGAGAGACTGCCTGCTGCCAATTACCTCCCACAGACCCATTAGATCTCACAGGGTTGGCCTCCTCCGGGTGCCATCTACCAGCCAATGCCACCTGGCTATTACCCGGGGGAGGGCCTTCTCTGTGGCAGCTCCGGCCCTCTGGAATGAACTCCCCGCAGGGATTCGGACCCTCACCTCTCTCCAGGCCTTCCGAAAAGCCGTCAAAACCTGGCTTTGCCAGCAGGCCTGGGGGTGATGAGTTCCCCTCCCCTCTCGACATGTATGGTTGTGCGACTGTTGCTTACTTTTATTATTTGTATTTTGTCTTTTATGTTCCCCCTTTTTCCCCCCCTTGAATTGTTCGCCGCCCTGAGTCCTCCCGGAGAAGGGCGGCATACAAATAATAAAATACAAATACAAACTATGGAATTTAGACATAAAGGTCATATTAAAAGGCTCCTAGGCTGCTCAAGGCCATGGAAGAAAGGGATTGTTGTTCCAAAAAACAGCATCTGCGAGTATCTCTAAGATCAATCTCTCAGTCTTCCAGTTAAG